>NC_079197.1:186635326-186815326 GCF_029499605.1 Hyla sarda | reverse complement strand
AGGATTAAGATTTTTTAATAGAAGTAATTTACAAATCTGTTTAACATTCCCGAGCCAGTTGATATATAAAGAAAAGTTTTGGCCTGAAATAGCCCTTTAATAAGATGAGAAAGACCTGTAATTTTCATCATAGGTTATAACCTCAACTATGAGAGACATCATAAGAAAAAAAAAAAATCCATAAAATCACATTGTCTGATTTTTAAAGAATTTATTTGTAAATTATGGGGGAAAATAAGTATTTTGCCAATAACAAAAGTTCATCCCAATACTTTGTTATATCCCTTTGTTGGTAATGACAGAGGTCACAAGTTTTCTGTCTTCACAAGGTTTTCACACACTGTTGCTGCTATTTTGTCCCATTCCTCCATGCAGATCTCCTCTAGAGCAGTGATGTTTTGGGGCTGTCGCTGGGCAACACAGACTTTCAACTCCTTCCAAAGGTTTTCTATAGAGTTGGGATCTGGAGACTGGCTAAGCCACTCCAGGACCTTGAAATGCTTCTTACAAAGCCACTCCTTCGTTGCCCAGGCAGTATGTTTGGGATCATTGTCATGCTGACAGACCCAGCCATGTTTCATGTTCAATGCCCTTGCTGATGGAAGGAGGTTTTCACTCAAAATATCACGATACATGGCCCCATTCATTCTTTCCTTTACACCGATCGTTCATCCTGGTCCCTTTGCTGAAAAACAGCCCCAAAGCATGATGTTTCCACCCCCATGCTTCACAGTAGGTATGGTGTTCTTTGGATGCAACTCATCATTCTTTCTCCTCGAAACACGACGAGTTGAGGTTTTACCAAAAAGTTCTACTTTGGTCTCATCTGACCATATGACATTCTCCCAATCCTCTTCTGGATCATCCAAATGCTCTGTAGCAAACTTCAGAAGGGCCCGGACATGTACTGGCTTAAGCAGGGGGACACGTCTGGCACTGTATGATCTGAGTCCCTTGTGGCGTTGTGTGTTACTGATGTAGCCTTTGTTACTTTGGTCCCAGCTCTCTGCAGGTCATTCACTAGGTCCTCCTGTGTGGTTCTGAGATTTTTGCTCACTGTTCTTGTGATCCTTTTGACACCACGGGGTGAGATCTTGCATGGAGCCTCAGATCGAGGGAGATTATCAGTGGTCTTGTATGTCTCCCATTTTCTAATAATAGTATTTTCTAAATACTTTTTTGCCCCCCTGTATGTCCCAGCAGACATGAATGGCCGCTCAGTCTGCTCTTCAAAGCACAAAATCCTGTCTTGACGCCTTCACATCCAAATCCAAATAAAATCCAAGGGTTGAAGTTGAGCGAATAGAATTGAAAGCTAATTTAGAAGATTCATTCATCTCTACATTGAGAATCAGGGGTGGGACTTGTTCCCCTATAGTAATCTTCTCCTGCTCTTCAATCTTCTCCTGTTCTTCCTCTTTCTCATGTATAATGCACCATTTAGAATACTATCATCATCTACATAGTAGTAGAGGGGGTTTTGGGACTGTTTAGGCACCGGGGTTGAGTTCCTCTGCCCCCTCTGCACCTCTTACATCTGCTCGACCTCATTGACTGGCAGTGCCCGGTGACTGACAGCAGAAGAGGCCCCACAGTATATAGCATCTGATAATAAAAGGCTTTTTACCCTATTTTACACCATCCAAGCGCTTACTGTCATTTGCATAAATTTGTGAAGTGATGTGAGCAACATAATACATTTTGCGCAGAAACTGGAAAAACACACACACTTGCACAGCTGAGTTCGTGTTGCACAGCAATTTGCACTAATGATAAATTCTCGCCCAGCATTCCTGCACCCTTTAGATCCAATAGTTAAAATCTCCTGCTCCTCTGCCCCATAGCATTAGGTCTACACATATATGTATCCATTAAGGTGCCAGAAGGGGCCTGAGGCTTGGCCTGGGGTCCCCTCTCTCCATGGGCCCTATAGCCGGCATATGATGTCCCTGTAGGGTCTGTTCGCCCAGGATTGTCACGTCCTCTTCTTATCCTTCAGTAACAGGGATGGCCATAGATTTCAGGTCTCTATGGGTCCCGGCATATGATGTCCCTTTAGGGTCTGTTCGCCCAGGATTGTCACGTCCTCTTCTTATCCTTCAGTAACAGGGATGGCCATAGATTTCAGGTCTCTATGGGTCCCGGCATATGATGTCCCTGTAGGGTCTGTTCGCCCAGGATTGTCACGTCCTCTTCTTATCCTTCAGTAACAGGAATGGCCATAGATTTCAGGTCTCTATGGGTCCTGGCTGAGCCCTATTACTGCCCTATAATAATGGTAGAAGCCATTGACGTATACTCAGACCTGCGATCTTCTATTTTGGAGATGTCACAGATGCCAGGATAGAGATTTGTGCGGCGATAACATCTGGTTCCTCCTCAGGTGCTGGTGTTGGCATCTGTAGAGTCGCCCTGCGGGGCCATCACGGTTCCCACTAAGTGCTCTTCATCCTGTCATATAAAAGGTTCCCCCCATGTGAAGCATTAAGAGCAAAACCACATAACACTGAGAGCCTCATAGATTATAGATCCGGCCCGGACGGGGATTGTTAGCAACTGGCAGCGTCTGCGGATGACAATGCTGAGAGGGGACGCGGCGTCTTCAAGGGGAACAGCGCCATTCCCTACACTCCCTTACATAACGGGAACAGATTGCGTTACATAATCATTCTACCTCTATGGAGAAAACATAATACTCCTCAGATAAAGGAGCCGCCCGACAAGATGGAAGGAATCGGAGGAAAACAACTTCACCTAGAACTGATGTGGGCAGGGGCCAGGACACATAGCAGGGGCCCCTGAGAGGACAGGAGCCAGGACAGATAGAAGGGGCCCCTCAGAGGACAGGGGCCAGGACAGATAGAAGGGGCCCCTGAGAGGGCAGGAGCCAGGACAGATAGAAGGGGCCCCTGAGAGGGCAGGAGCCAGGACAGATAGAAGGGGCCCCTCAGAGGGCAGGAGCTAGGACAGATAGAAGGGGCCCCTGAGAGGACAGGAGCCAGGACAGATAGAAGGGGCCCCTGAGAGGGGAGGAGCCAGGACAGATAGAAGGGGCCCCTCAGAGGGCAGGAGCCAGGACAGATAGAAGGGGCCCCTGAGAGGGCAGGAGCCAGGAGATATAGAAGGGGCCCCTGAGAGGACAGGAGCCAGGACAGATAGAAGGGGCTCCTGAGAGGGCAGGAGCCAGGATAGATAGAAGGGGCCCCTGAGAGGGCAGGGGCCAGGACGGATAGAAGGGGCCCCTGAGAGGGCAGGAGCCAGGACAGATAGAAGGGGCTCCTGAGAGGGCAGGAGCCAGGGCAGATAGAAGGGGCCCCTGAGAGGACAGGAGCCAGGGAAGATAGAAGGGGCTCCTGAGAGGGCAGGAGCCAGGACAGATAGAAGGGGCCCCTGAGAGGACAGAAGCCAGGGCAGATATAAGGGGCTCCTGAGAGGACAGGAGCCAGGACAGATAGAAGGGGCCCCTGAGAGGGCAGGAGCCAGGACTGATAGCAGGGGCCCCTGAGAGGGCAGGAGCCAGGACTGATAGCAGGGGCCCCTGAGAGGGCAGGAGCCAGGACAGATAGCACGGGCCCCTAAATGGACAAGGACCAGGACAGAAAGCTGAGGCCAGGACAGACAGTGGGGACCCTGAGTGAAAAGGTAACAGGACAGATAGCAGGGGTCCTGAAGTGGGCAAGGGCAAGTACAGCTAGCAGGGGCCAGTGCAGACCGTGGGGCCTCTGAAATGAGAAGGATCTATCTATCCTTAAAGACATCATCATGATCCTCATTTCTAGGAGACAATGGAGAGCACCCGCCTTGCTTTGCACTGACAACACATTGATGAGAATCGACACTGTGTAATTCTTCACCTCCCCTATAGGGGCGCTGATGGAAAACTGACACTGCCGAATTAGAGTTTATCCCTGGGGGTCACAACAGGAGAACTGTAATCAGTTTATTATGAAGGGATTAGGGATTATTTTAAGTGGTGAACTCCTTTGAGTCATTGGAGAACACTAAAATATTATTAGTGGCAATTTCATAATAATGATAATAATAATAATAATAATAATAATAGTAATAATAATTCTTAATATAGCACACACAGATTCTGCAGCGCTGTACAAAAAATTGTCTCCCTGTGTGTGGCAGGAAATCCATGCAAACATGGGGAGAACATACAAACTCCTTGCAGATGACGTCCTTGGTGAGATTTGAACCCGGGGCCACAAGGAAGCAGCGCTTACCACTGTGCCGACTTGCTGCACCATAATAATTTAGGTGTTATCAAGAAGCTACAGTATGTTTAAAGGGGCACTCAGGAGAAAAACATCTTATAGGGGATAAGATGTCTGACTGCGGGGGTCCTGCCTCTGGGGACCCCTGTGATCTCTGGCGCGGCACCCTGGTCATCCATGCACTGTAGACCTCCACCGTTGCAAAAATACAACTCACAGCATGCCCGGACAGCCAACGGCTGTCCGGACATGCTGGGAGTTGTAGTTTTGTAACATCTGGAGCAGAATAGTGCGAAAACGCTTCTCTACGGCCAAGAGAAGGACAATACATTAGCCTTGGATCCCCAGAGGTTTCCTCCACAGGGGTTATTTCTGAGAACACATGACGTTTTAGCGCTGACACATCTGGTTTTCAGGAATGTGCAAAAAGACATAGAAGGTGGCTCGAGCCCCTGCCCTTGTTCTGCATCTGCCCTTTGATGCCCTATTGACAGGTATATTATTGCATTTTCCTGCTATTTGAACTGAGAAAAGGGATAAAACTCACAGAGACATCACAGTAATAAACACAGTGATGTCACAGTACAGGGATAATACACAGTGATGTCACAGTACAGGGATAATACACAGTGATGTCACAATACAGGGATAATACACAGTGATGTCACAGTACAGGGATAATACACACAGTGATGTCACAGTACAGGGATAATACACAGTGATGTCACAGTACAGGGATAATACATACAGTGATGTCACAGTACAGGGATAATACACAGTGATGTCACAGTACAGGGATAATACACACAGTGATGTCACAGTACAGGGATAATACACAGTGATGTCACAGTACAGGGATAATACATACAGTGATGTCACAGTACAGGGATAATATACACAGTGATGTCACAGTACAGGGATAATACACAGTGATGTCACAGTACAGGGATAATACACACAGTGATGTCACAGTACAGGGATAATACACACAGTGATGTCACTGTACAGGGATAATACACAGTGATGTCACAGTACAGGGATAATATACAGTGATGTCACAGTACAGGAATAATACACAGTGATGTCACAGTACAGGGATAATATACAGTGATGTCACAGTACAGGAATAATACACAGTGATGTCACAGTACAGGGATAATACACACAGTGATGTCACAGTACCGGGATAATACACAGTGATGTCACAGTACAGGGATAATACACAGTGATGTCACAGTACAGGGATAATACACAGTGATGTCACAGTACAGGGAAAATACACACAGTGATGTCACAATACAGGCATAATATACACAGTGATGTCACAGTACAGGGATAATATACACAGTGATGTCACAGTACAGGGATAATACACAGTGATGTCACAGTACAGGGATAATATACACAGTGATGTCACAGTACAGGGATAATATACACAGTGATGTCACAGTACTGGGATAATACACACAGTGATGTCACAGTACAGGGATAATACACACAGTGATGTCACAGTACAGGGATAATATACACAGTGATGTCACAGTACAGGGATAATACACAGTGATGTCACAGTACAGAGATAATACACAGTGATGTCACAGTACAGGGATAATACACAGTGATGTCACAGTACAAGGATAATACACAGTGATGTCACAGTACAAGGATAATACACACAGTGATGTCACAGTACAGGGATAATACAAAGTGATGTCACAGTACAGGGATAATACACAGTGATGTCACAGTACAGGGATAATACACACAGTGATGTCACAGTACAGGGATAATACACACTGATGTCACAGTACAGGGATAATACACAGTGATGTCACAGTACAGGGATAATACACACAGTGATGTCACAGTACAGGGATAATATACAGTGATGTCACAGTACAGGTATAATACACACAGTGATGTCACAGTACAGGGATAATATACACAGTGATGTCCCAGTACAGAGATAATACACAGTGATGACACAGTACAGGGATAATACACAGTGATGTCACAGTACAGGGATAATACACACAGTGATGTCACAGTACAGGGATAATACACAGTGATGTCACAGTACAGGGATAATACACACAGTGATGTCACAGTACAGAGATAATATACACAGTGATGTCACAGTACAGAGATAACACATTCAGTGATGTCACAGTACAGGGATAAAATACACAGTGATGTCACAGTACAGGGATAATACACAGTGATGTCACAGTACAGGGATAATAAACAGTGATGTCACAGTACAGGGATAATACACAGTGATGTCACAGTACAGGGATAATATACACAGTGATGTCACAGTACAGGGATAATACACACAGTGATGTCACAGTACAGGAATAAACACAATGATGTCACAGTACAGAGATAATACACAGTGATGTCACAGTACAGGGATAATACACAGTGATGTCACAGTACAGGGATAATACACAATGATGTCACAGTACAGGGATAATACACAGTGATGTCACAGTACAGGAATAATACAAACAGTGATGTCACAGTACAGGTATAATACACACAGTGATGTCACAGTACAGGGATAATATACACAGTGATGTCCCAGTACAGAGATAATACACAGTGATGACACAGTACAGGGATAATACACAGTGATGTCACAGTACAGGGATAATACACACAGTGATGTCACAGTACAGGGATAATACACAGTGATGTCACAGTACAGGGATAATACACACAGTGATGTCACAGTACAGAGATAATATACACAGTGATGTCACAGTACAGAGATAACACATTCAGTGATGTCACAGTACAGGGATAATATACACAGTGATGTCACAGTACAGGGATAATACACAGTGATGTCACAGTACAGGGATAATAAACAGTGATGTCACAGTACAGGGATAATACACAGTGATGTCACAGTACAGGGATAATATACACAGTGATGTCACAGTACAGGGATAATACACACAGTGATGTCACAGTACAGGAATAAACACAATGATGTCACAGTACAGAGATAATACACAGTGATGTCACAGTACAGGGATAATACACAGTGATGTCACAGTACAGGGATAATACACAATGATGTCACAGTACAGGGATAATACACAGTGATGTCACAGTACAGGAATAATACAAACAGTGATGTCACAGTACAGAGATAATACACACAGTGA
This sequence comes from Hyla sarda, assembly GCF_029499605.1. Taxonomy (NCBI): domain Eukaryota; kingdom Metazoa; phylum Chordata; class Amphibia; order Anura; family Hylidae; genus Hyla; species Hyla sarda. The sequence goes on along the minus strand of NC_079197.1, from coordinate 186,807,927 downwards.
TGTCACAGTACAGGGATAATACACAGTGATGTCACAGTACAGGGATAATACACACAGTGATGTCACAGTACAGGGATAATACACACAGTGATGTCACAGTACAGGGATAATACACACAGTGATGTCACAGTACAGGGATAATACACAGTGATGTCACAGTACAGGGATAATACACAGTGATGTCACAGTACAGGGATAATACACAGTGATGTCACAGTACAGGGATAATACACAGTGATGTCACAGTACAGGGATAATACACACAGTGATGTCACAGTACAGGGATAATACACACAGTGATGTCACAGTACAGGGATAATACACAGTGATGTCACAGCACATGAATAATACACAGTGATGTCACAGTACAGGGATAATACACAGTGATGTCACAGTACAGGGATGATATACACAGTGATGTCACAGCACATGGATAATACACAGTGATGTCACAGTACAGGGATAATACACAGTGATGTCACAGTACAGGGATAATATACACAGTGATGTCACAGTACAGGGATAATACACACAGTGATGTCACAGTACAGGGATAATACACACAGTGATGTCACAGTACATGGATAATACACACAGTGATGTCACAGTACAGGGATAATACACAGTGATGTCACAGTACAGGGATAATACACAGTGATGTCACAGTACAGGGATAATACACAGTGATGTCACAGTACAGGGATAATACACAGTGATGTCACAGTACAGGGATAATACACACAGTGATGTCACAGTACAGGGATAATACACACAGTGATGTCACAGTACAGGGATAATACACAGTGATGTCACAGCACATGGATAATACACAGTGATGTCACAGTACAGGGATAATACACAGTGATGTCACAGTACAGGGATGATATACACAGTGATGTCACAGCACATGGATAATACACAGTGATGTCACAGTACAGGGATAATACACAGTGATGTCACAGTACAGGGATAATATACACAGTGATGTCACAGTACAGGGATAATACACACAGTGATGTCACCGTACAGGGATAATACACACAGTGATATCACTGTACAGGGATAATACACAGTGATGTCACAGTACAGGGATAATATACAGTGATGTCACAGTACAGGGATAATACACAGTGATGTCACAGTACAGGGATAATATACACAGTGATGTCACAGTACAGGGATAATACACACAGTGATGTCACAGTACAGGTATAATACACACAGTGATGTCACAGTACAGGGATAATACACACAGTGATGTCACAGTACAGGGATAATACACACAGTGATGTCACAGTACAGGGATAATACACAGTGATGTCACAGTACAGGGATAATATACAGAATGGTGTCACAGTACAGGAATAATACACAGTGATGTCACAGTACAGGGATAATACACACAGTGATGTCACAGTACAGGGATAATACACAGTGATGTCACAGTACAGGGATAATACACAGTGATGTCACAGTACAGGGATAATACACAGTGATGTCACAGTACAGGGAAAATACACACAGTGATGTCACAGTACAGGGATAATATACACAGTGATGTCACAGTACAGGGATAATACACAGTGATATCACAGTACAGGGATAATATACACAGTGATGTCACAGTACAGGGATAATATACACAGTGATGTCACAGTACAGGGATAATACACAGTTATGTCACAGTACAGGGATAATACACAGTGATGTCACAGTACAGAGATAATACACAGTGATGTCACAGTACAGGGATAATACACACAGTGATGTCACAGTACAGGGATAATACACAGTGATGTCACAGTACAGGGATAATATACACAGTGATGTCACAGTACAGAGATAACACATTCAGTGATGTCACAGTACAGGAATAATATACACAGTGATGTCACAGTACAGGGATAATACACCGTGATGTCACAGTACAGGGATAATACACAGTGATGTCACAGTACAGGGATAATATACACAGTGATGTCACAGTACAGGGATAATACACAGTGATGTCACAGTACAGGGATAATACACACAGTGATGTCACAGTACAGGAATAAACAAAATGATGTCACAGTACAGAGATAATACACAGTGATGTCACATTACAGGGATAATACACAGTGATGTCACAGTACAGGGATAATATACAGTGATGTCACAGTACAGGGATAATACACACAGTGATGTCACAGTACAGGGATAATACATAGTGATGTCACAGTACAGGGATAATACATAGTGATGTGGCTTTTTTTTTCATTGACATGTTTGTTCATGTCCTTGCTGGTTTGGGATATTGACCCATTTATACAGTGGGGCAAAAAAAAGTATTTAGTCAGCCCCCAATTGTACAAGTTCTCCCCCTTATAAAGATGAGAGGCTGTAATTATCATCATAGGTTATAACCTCAACTATGAGAGACAGAATGAGAAAAAATCCATAAAATCACATTGTCTGATTTTTAAAGAATTTATTTGCAAATTATGGTGGAAAATAAGAATTTGATCAATAATAAAAGTTAATCTCAATACTTTGTTATATCCCTTTGTTGGTAATGACAGAGGTCACATGTTTTCTGTATTCACAAGGTTCTCACACACTGTTGCTGGTATTTTGGCCCATTCCTCCATGCAGATCTCCTCTAGAGCAGTGATGTTTTGGGGCTGTTGCTGGGCAACACAGATCTTCAACTCGCTCTAAAGGTTTTCTATGGAGTTGGGATCTGGAGACTGTTTAGGCCATTCCAGGACCTTGAAATGCTTTTTATGAAGCTACTCCTTCATTGCCTGGGCGGTGTGTTTGGGATCATTGTCATGCTGAAAGACCCAGCCACGTATCATTTTCAATGCCCTTGCTGATGGAAGGAGGTTTTCACTCAAAATCTCAGAATACATGGCCCCATTCATTCTTTCCTTTACACTGATCAGTCGTCCTTGTCCCTTTGCTGAAAAACAGCCCCAAAGCATGATGTTTCCACCCCCATGCTTCACAGGAGGTATGGTGTTCTTTGGATGCAACTCAGCATTCTTTCTCCCCCAAACATAACGAGTTGAGTTTTTACCAAAAAGTTCTACTTTGGTTTCATCTGACCATATGACATTCTCCCAATACTCTTCTGGATCATCCAAATGCTCTCTAGCAAACTTCAGAGGGGCCCGGACATGTACTGGCTTAAGCAGGGGGACATGTCTGGCACTGCATGATTTGAGTCCCTGGCGGTGTAGTGTGTTACTGATGTAGCCTTTGTTACTTTGGTCCCAGCTCTCTGCAGGTCATTCACTAGGTCCCCCGTGTGGTTCAGGGATTTTTGCTCACTGTTCTTGTTATCATTTTGACACCACAGAGTGAGATCATGGAGCCCCAGATGGAGGGAGATTATCAGTGGTCTTGTACGTCTTCCATTTTCTAATAATTGCTCCCACAGTTGATTTCTTCACACCAAGCTGCTTGTCTATTGCAGATTCAGTATTCACCAGAGCCCGCTGCAAAGCGGGATGGTCTTGCTGCGGCGGTAGCAACCAGGTCGTATCCACCGGCAACGGCTCAACCTCGCTGACTGCTGAGAAGGCGTGGGACAGAAGGACTAGGCAGAGACAAGGTCAGACGTAGCAGAAGGTCAGGGCAGGCGGCAAGGTTCGTAGTCAATATGGAAATAGCAGGAGGTCAGGAACACAGTATGGGTAACACAGTAATAGCTTTCTCAAGGCACGAGGCAACAAGATCCGGCAAGGGAGTGCAGGGGAAGTGATGTGATATAGCCAGGGAGCAGGTGGAAGCTAATTAGGCTGATTGGGCCAGGCACCAATCACTGGTGCACTGGCCCTCTAAATCTTAGAGAGCTGGCGCGCGCGCGCCCTAAGGAGCGGAGCCGCGCGCGCCAGGACGTGACAGCCGGGGACCGGGACAGGTGAGTGACTTGGGATGCGATTCGCGAGCGGGCGCGTCCCGCTATGCGAATTGCATCCCCGCCGGCAGTGTCAGTGCAGCGCTCCCGGTCAGCGGGTCTGACCGTAGCGCTGCAGAGAGAGGAATGCCGCGAGCGCTCCGGGAGGAGCAGAGACCCGGAGCGCTCGGCGTAACACAGGTCTACAATTTTGTTTCTGGTGTCCTTCGACAGCTCTTTGGTCTTGGCCATAGTGGAGTTTGGAGTGTGACTGTTTGAGGTTGTGGACAGGTGTCTTTTATACTGATAACAAGATCACACAGGAGCCATTAATACAGGTAACGAGTGGAGGACAGAGGAGACTCTTATAGAAGAAGTTACAGATCTGTGAGAGGCAGAAATCTTACTTGTTTGTAGGTGACCAAATACTTATTTTCCACCATAATTTGCAAATAAATTCTTTAATAATCAGACAATGTGATTTTATGGATTTTTTCTCATTCTGTCTCTCATAGTTGAGGTTATAACCTATGATGGAAATTACAGCCTCATCTTTATAAGGGGGAGAACTTGCACAATTGGTGGCTGACTAAATACTATTTTGCCCCACTGTATATTGAAGTGCATTGTTGTCAATCTCTCTAGCGCCGCCCTGCAGGATGCATTTTTTTTGGCAGCCTATAAGCAATCTGAGTATATACTTATCCGGTCTTTACATGGACTCCAATCAGTATCAAGAACTTTGCCAGACAAGGACTCCGAAGAGACATGTAAGCAGGACGGGGCCAGAATCCCGATGACCCCTTTAAGAAGGTAAATGATAGAGTGTATAGCAGTGGTCTCCAACCTGCGGACCTCCAGATGTTGCAAAACTACAACTCCCAGCATGCCCGGACAGCCAACGGCTGTCCCGGCATGCTGGGGGTTGTAGTTTTGCAACAGCTGGAGACACCCTGGTTGGGAACATAGCATTAAGGAGTGTGATTTTCTGTGGTCACACTAGTGATCACATGACTCAGTTACAGTAATGAAATGCATTGAAACAACGGCTGTCCGGATATGCTGGGGGTTGTAGTTTTGCAACAGTTGGAGACACCCTGGTTGGGAACACAGCATTAAGGAGTGTGACTTTCTGTGGTCACACTAGTGATCACATGACTCAGTTACAGTAATGCAATGACTTGAAACAACAGCTGTCCGGGCATGCTGGGGGTTGTAGTTTTGCAACAGCTGGAGACACCCTGGTTGGGAACACAGCATTAAGGAGTGTGATTTTCTGTGGTCACACTAGTGATCACATGACTCAGATACAGTAATGAAATGGATGGAAACAACAGCTTCCCGGGTATGCTGGGAGTTGTAGTTTTGCAACAGCTGGAGACACCCTGGTTGGGAACACAGCATTAAGGAGTGTGATTTTCTGTGGTCACACTAGTGATCACATGACTCAGTTACAGTAATGAAATGCATTGAAACAACGGCTGTCCGGGCATGCTGGGAGTTGTAGTTTTGCAACATCTGGAGGTGCACAGGTTGAAGACCACTGGTGTATAGGATAATTGTATTCCAGCTTCGGCTTCTATGTAACATTAGTAAATGTAGCAATCGCTGCTTCCTCCATGAGATACTCGTATTCCAGGCGAAAAAAGTCATTTTCATTTAAATTACTCTTATAAATTAGAGCGGGAGATACTTATGGCGCCAACGCGGTTAACGCAGAGTAAACTGATGGCGCCTCGGCGTGACTCACATCTCACTACTGTAAAGTTTTAGGAGGAATCTTAATCCTGGAGAAAACGAGATTCTGCGCCGGCTGCTCGGACTATTTTATTTTTTTAGTGGACCCACATTACAAATATTTATTGGCTCTTCTCTAAATGAGGTTTTTTTCCGGGGCCCCAAGTTTATGGGAGTTATAAAGAAGGATCCCGCCATGAATGCGGCAAGGTCATATGAACCCCATTCATCTTTATCCGCCAGGAGACGCCGGATGGTAACATGTTATCACCCGGAAATTCTATTACATTGTAATGTCTTCTTTATAGGAATAGAATGGATGGAACATAATGGGAAATATTCTCACCGAAAGGCCCAAAACGAAATAAGCAAAAATCACGAGAAGACAGAACAATCACCCCCATCATCCACTTTAAAAGGGGAACTCCGGTGTAAAACTTTTTTTTAATTTTTTTTTTAAATCAACTGGTGCCAGAAAGTTAAACAGATTTGTAAATTACTTCTATTAAAAAAATCTTAATCCTTCCTGTACTTATTAGCTGCTGAATACTACAGCGGAAATTCACAGTGCTCTCTGCTGACATCTCTGTCCATTTTAGGAACTGTCCAGAGTAAAAGGAAATCCCCATAGCAAACATATGCTGCTCTGGACAGTTCCTAAAATGGACAGAGATGTCAGCAGAGAGCACTGTGCTGATGATGTCAGCAGAGAGCTCTGTGTTTCAAACGGAAAAGAATTTCCGCTGTGGTATTCAGCAGCTAATAAGTACAGGAAGGATTAAGATTGTTTTAATAGAAGTAATTTACAAATCTGTTTAACTTTCTGGCACCAGTTGATAAAAAAAAAAAAAAAAGAAAAGTTTTTCACCGGAGTACCCCTTTAACCCCTTAAGGACTCAGCCCATTTTGGCCTTAAGGACTCAGACAATTTAATTTTTACGTTTTCATTTTTTCCTCCTCGCCTTCTAAAAATCATAACTCTTTTATATTTTCATCCACAGACTAGTATGAGGGCTTGTTTTATGCGCGACCAGTTGTCCTTTGTAATGACATCACTCATTATATCATAAAATGTATGGCGCAACCAAAAAACACTATTTTTGTGGGGAAATTAAAACGAAAAACGCAATTTTGCTAATTTTGGAAGGTTTCGTTTTCACGATGTACAATTTATGGTAAAAATGACAAGTGTTCTTTATTCTGAGGGTCAATACGATTAAAATGATACCCATTATTATATACTTTTATATTATTGTTGCGCTTAAAAAAAATCACAAACTTTTTAACCAAATTAGTACGTTTATAATCCCTTTATTTTGATGACCTCTAACTTTTTTATTTTTCCGTATAAGCGGCGGTATGGGGGCTCATTTTTTGCGCCATGATCTTTACTTTTTTTTGATACCACATTTGATTATAAAAAGCTTTTAATACATTTTTTTATAATTTTTTTTTTATAAAATGTATTACAAAAGTAGGAATTTTGGACTTTTTTTTAAAAATTTTCGTTCACGCCGTTCACAGTATGGGATCATTAACATTTTATATTAATATTTCGGACATTTACGCACGCGGCGATACCAAATATGTCTATAAAAAAGTTTTTTACGCTTTTTGGGGGTAAAATAGGAAAAAACGGACGTTTTACTTTTTTATTGGGGGAGGGGATTTTTCACTTTTTTTTTTACTTTTACTTTTACATTTTTTTTTACACTTGAATAGTCCCCATAGGGGACTATTCATAGCAATACCATGATTGCTAATACTGATCTGTTCTATGTACAGGACATAGAACAGATCAGTATTATCGGTCATCTCCTGCTCTGGTCTGCTCGATCACAGACCAGAGCAGGAGACGCCGGGAGCCGCACGTAGGAAGGAGAGGGGACCTCCGTGCGGCCTTATGAATGATCGGATCCCCGCAGCAGCGCTGCGGGCGATCCGATCGTTCATTTAAATTGTGCACTGCCACAGATGCCGAGATCTGTATTGATCCCGGTACCTGAGGGGTTAATGGCGGACGCCCGCGAGATCGCGGGCTTCGGCCATTGCCGGCGGGTCCCTGGCTGCGATCAGCAGCCGTGATCAGCCGCGCATGACACGGGCATCGCTCCAATGCCCGCGGTTATGCACAGGACGTAAATGTACGTCCTGGTGCGTTAAGTACCACCGCACCAGGACGTACATTTACGTCCTGCGTCCTTAAGGGGTTAAGGGGGTACTCCACTGTTCATTGTTCGAAACAAAATGATTTGCATTGAGGGGGTGGGGCGTAACGTCACGAGCCCTGGCACCGGCTCCGGAATTCTGTTCCGAGTGCTGAGCAGCGGAGTACCCCTTTAACAATATACAGTGACCCCTCCGACCTACGATCATTTCAGCATACGATCACTCTCAGAGACCATCACATGGTGAAGGCAGCATCAACATTCGATGCTTTTGTATGTCGGGGCCATCGCATAAATGGCTATCGGGCAGCGCAGACTGCTTCAGCTACCACCGGATAGTCCGCTGACGATCACTTACCTGTCCTCGGGGCTCCGGCGCGTCCTCTTCGGGATCCCCTGCATCGTCGGCGCTCTCCATCGTCATCATCACGTCGCTGCGCACGCCTTCCCGTCATCCAATAGGAGCGGCGTGCGTAGCGACGTGATGGCGGCGACTGAGAGCGAGGATGCCAGGGAAGCAGAGGCCTTGCCGGAGCGTCGGGGGCACCACGGGGACGCGGCGACAGTGATGGAAGGCGACATCCAGGGCAGCGGTGACAGACAGTGATGGAGCGGCGCGGACACGTGAGTATAACCTCCAATACCAGTGGTCTTCAACCTGTGGACCTCCAGATGTTGCAAAACTACAACTCCCAGCATGCCCGGACAGCCGTTGGCTGTCCGGGCATGCTGGGTGTTGTAGTTTTGCAACATCTGGAGGCCCGCAGCTTGTAGACCACTGTCCTATACTTTACATTGCACGGATCCCTCAACATACGATGGTTTCAACAAACGATGGTCCATTTGGAACGGATTCCCATCGTATGTTGAAGGATCACTGTATCATGTGCAAGATTTGCAATTGCAACTGGTAGGATAGAGTCATGTTCAGATTGGGTCGCACAGGGACGGGAGGAGTGACCCCTAAGGCTCTTTTCACACTAGTGATTTTTCCGATATTGAAGTTCCGTCGCATGTTCCGTCACGATTTTCGGCAAAAACCTGCCGTTACAAAACCCCTGACATCCGAGACTAAATCGCATTGCAGCCCGTTTGCACCTGTATATACGCGTAATTCATTACGGACGTTATACAGTGACGGGACATCGTGGCGGAAAAATTCCTGCATGTGTATACGGGTGCAAACGGACAGTTACAAAACCCCATAGGCTGCAATGCGATTTAGTCTCGGCCGTCAGGGGTTTTGTAACGCCAGGTTTTTGCCAAAAATCGTGACGGAACATGTGACGGAACTTCAAATGACTAGTGTGAAAAGAGCCTAAGCTGACGCTGAACCTCTTTCCCTGCCTACTTGCTCAACCGCCCTATTGGTGACTAACAACTGGGTGCCGGTCCATTTCTAACTACAGTGCAGGAGGCGTCAGGGGCAACAGAAAAAACAATAATTGTACAGGTAGGTAACAAAGTCATTAACCAAAATACAACAGGAAAACATAGTTACATATATATATATATATAATATAATATATATATATATATATATATATATATATATATATATATAGAAAACAAACATCAGGGAAACAAGGTAACAGGAATATAGCGAAAAGAACCATAACAAGATACACAGCAGATATGATAATGTAAACAAGACAGGTAACTAGGAAGTATATACAGCGAGATGTATCCAGGGATACAGGGGAGGAACAGGGTTAGACTGAGAACTGACACTATTGAACTTAAAGGAGAACTCCGGTGGAAAACTTTTATTTTTTTTATTTTTTAAATCAACTGGTACCAGAAAGTTAAACAGATTTGTAAATTACTTCTATTAAAAAATCTTAATCCTTCCTGTACTTATTAGCTGCTGAATACTACAGTGGTAATTATTTTCTTTTTGGAACACAGAGCTCTCTGCTGACAACATGGGCACAGTGCTCTCTGCTGACATCTCTGTCCATGTTAGGAACTGTCCAGAGCAGGAGAAAATCCCCAGACCAAACATATGCTGTTCTAGACAGTTCCTAAAATGCACAGAGATGTCAGCAGAGAGCACTCTGGTCATGATGTTAGCAGAGAGCTCTGTGTTCCAAAAAGAAAATAATTTCTTCTGTAGTATTCAGCAGCTAATAAGTACTGGAGGGAATTAGATTTTTTAATAGAAGTAATTTAGAAATCTGTTTAACTTTCTGGTACCAGTTGATTTAAAAAAAAATAAAAAATTTCCACCGGAGTACCCCTTTAACATTCCACATTCATTGCTCAATAGTAGTGTGTGATGTAGCAGAGCCCAGTAATGTGTATAGTGTGTGATGAAGCAGAGCCCAGTAATGTGTATAGTGTGTGATGCAGCAGAGCCCAGTAATGTGTATAGTGTGTGATGTAGCAGAGCCCAGTAATGTGTATAGTGTGTGATGTAGCAGAGCTCAGTAATGTGTATAGTGTGTGATGCAGCAGAGCCCAGTAATGTGTTTAGTGTGTGATGTAGCAGAGCCCAGTAATGTGTATAGTGTGTGATGTAGCAGAGCCCAGTAATGTGTTTAGTGTGTGATGTAGCAGAGCCCAGTAATGTGTATAGTGTGTGATGTAGCAGAGCTCAGTAATGTGTATAGTGTGTGATGCAGCAGAGCCCAGTAATGTGTATAGTGTGTGATGTAGCAGAGCCCAGTAATGTGTATAGTGTGTGATGTAGCAGAGCTCAGTAATGTGTATAGTGTGTGATGCAGCAGAGCCCAGTAATGTGTATAGTGTGTGATGTAGCAGAGCCCAGTAATGTGTATAGTGTGTGATACAGCAGAGCCCAGTAATGTGTATAGTGTGTGATGTAGCAGAGCCCAGTAATGTGTATAGTGTGTGATGTAGCAGAGCCCAGTAATGTGTATAGTGTGTTATGCAGCAGAGCCCAGTAATGTGTATAGTGTGTGATGTAGCAGAGCCCAGTAATGTGTATAGTGTGTGATGTAGCAGAGCCCAGTAATGTGTATAGTGTGTGGTGCAGCAGAGCCCAGTAATGTGTATAGTGTGTGGTGCAGCAGAGCTCAGTAATGTGTATAGTGTGTGATGTAGCAGTGCCCAGTAATGTGTATAGTGTGTGATGTAGCAGAGCTCAGTAATGTGTATAGTGTGTGATGCAGCAGAGCTCAGTAATGTGTATAGTGTGTGATACAGCAGAGCCCAGTGATGTGTATAGTGTGTGATGCAGCAGAGCCCAGTAATGTGTATAGTGTGTGATGCAGCAGAGCCCAGTAATGTGTATAGTGTGTGATGCAGCAGAGCCCAGTAATGTGTATAGTGTGTGATGCAGCAGAGCCCAGTAATGTGTATAGTGTGTGATGTAGCATAGCCCAGTAATGTGTATAGTGTGTGATGCAGCAGAGCTCAGTAATGTGTATAGTGTGTGATGCAGCAGAGCCCAGTAATGTGTATACTGTGTGATGTAGCAGAGCCCAGTAATGTGTATAGTGTGTGATGCAGCAGAGCCCAGTAATGTATATAGTGTGTGATGCAGCAGAGCCCAGTAATGTGTATGGTGTGTGATGTAGCAGAGCCCAGTAATGTGTATAGTGTGTGATGTAGCAGAGCCCAGTAATGTGTATAGTGTGTGGTGCAGCAGAGCCCAGTAAATTGTATAGTGTGTGGTGCAGCAGAGCCCAGTAATGTGTATAGTGTGTGATGTTGCAGAGCCCAGTAATGTGTATAGTGTGTGGTGCAGCAGAGCCCAGTAATTTGTATAGTGTGTGGTGCAGCAGAGCCCAGTAATGTGTATAGTGTGTGATGTAGCAGAGCCCAGTAATGTGTATAGTGTGTGTTGCAGCAGAGCTCAGCAATGTGTATAGTGTGTGATGCAGCAGAGCTCAGTAATGTGTATAGTGTGTGATGCAGCAGAGCTCAGTAATGTGTATAGTGTGTGATGTAGCAGAGCCCAGTAATGTGTATAGTGTGTGATGTAGCAGAGCCCAGTAATGTGTATAGTGTGTGATGTAGCAGAGCCCAGTAATGTGTAAAGTGTGTGATGCAGCAGAGCCCAGTAATGTGTATAGTGTGTGAGGCAGCAGAGCCCAGTAATGTGTATAGTGTGTGATGTAGCAGAGCCCAGTAATGTGTATAGTGTGTTATGCAGCAGAGCCCAGTAATGTGTATAGTGTGTGATGTAGCAGAGCCCAGTAATGTGTATAGTGTGTGATGCAGCAGAGCCCAGTAATGTGTATAGTGTGTGATGTAGCAGAGCCCAGTAATGTGTATAGTGTGTGATGCAGCAGAGCCCAGTAATGTGTATAGTGTGTGATGCAGCAGAGCCCAGTAATGTGTATAGTGTGTGATGTAGCAGAGCCCAGTAATGTGTATAGTGTGTGATGCAGCAGAGCCCAGTAATGTGTATAGTGTGTGATGTAGCAGAGCCCAGTAATGTGTATAGTGTGTGATGCAGCAGAGCCCAGTAATGTGTATGGTGTGTGATGTAGCAGAGCCCAGTAATGTGTATAGTGTGTGGTGCAGCAGAGCCCAGTAATGTGTATAGTGTGTGATGCAGCAGAGCCCAGTAATGTGTATAGTGTGTGATGCAGCAGAGCCCAGTAATGTGTATAGTGTGTGATGCAGTAGAGCCCAGTAATGTGTATAGTGTGTGGTGCAGCAGAGCCCAGTAATGTGTAAAGTGTGTGATGTAGCAGAGCCCAGTAATGTGTATAGTGTGTGATGCAGCAGAGCCCAGTAATGTGTATGGTGTGTGATGTAGCAGAGCCCAGTAATGTGTATAGTGTGTGGTGCAGCAGAGCCCAGTAATGTGTATAGTGTGTGATGCAGCAGAGCCCAGTAATGTGTATAGTGTGTGATGCAGCAGAGCCCAGTAATGTGTATAGTGTGTGAAGAAGTAGAGCCCAGTAATGTGTATAGTGTGTGGTGCAGCAGAGCCCAGTAATGTGTATAGTGTGTGATGTAGCAGAGCCCAGTAATGTGTATAGTGTGTGATGTAGCAGAGCTCAGTAATGTGTATAGTGTGTGATGTAGCAGAGCTCAGTAATGTGTATAGTGTGTGATACAGCAGAGCCCAGTAATGTGTATAGTGTGTGATGTAGCAGAGCCCAGTAATGTGTATAGTGTGTGATGTAGCAGAGCCCAGTAATGTGTATAGTGTGTGATGTAGCAGAGCCCAGTAATGTGTATAGTGTGTGATGAAGCAGAGCCCAGTAATGTGTATAGTGTGTGATGCAGCAGAGCCCAGTAATGTGTATAGTGTGTGGTGCAGCAGAGCCCAGTAATGTGTATAGTGTGTGATGTAGCAGAGCTCAGTAATGTGTATAGTGTGTGATGTACAGAGCCCAGTAATGTGTATAGTGTGTGATGCAGCAGAGCCCAGTAATGTGTATAGTGTGTGATGCAGTAGAGCCCAGTAATGTGTATAGTGTGTGGTGCAGCAGAGCCCAGTAATGTGTATAGTGTGTGATGTAGCAGAGCTCAGTAATGTGTATAGTGTGTGATGTAGCAGAGCTCAGTAATGTGTATAGTGTGTGATGCAGCAGAGCCCGGTATTGTGTATATTGTGTGATGTAGCAGAGCCCAGTAATGTGTATAGTGTGTGATGTAGCAGAGCTCAGTAATGTGTATAGTGTGTGATGTAGCAGAGCCCAGTAATGTGTATAGTGTGTGATGTAGCAGAGCCCAGTAATGTGTATAGTGTGTTATGTAGCAGAGCTCAGTAATGTGTATAGTGTGTGATGTAGCAGAGCTCAGTAATGTGTATAGTGTGTGATGCAGCAGAGCCGATATAGTGCTGCCTTCTTGTTCATCACTTGTGTTATCTGCGTTATGATTGCAGCTCTGAGGGGTCATCCGGAGTGGACGCATCTTATTACGTGATATTTCGGTGGATGATTTTGCGCGGTATTACAGGCGGCCATTACTGGGGAAGGATTAGTATTATGGGCACATCCTGCAGTCAGATGGAGCCGCACACCTACACACCATGTGTCATCTGAGCCCAGAGCAAGGTGTCACACACCCGGCACAGAGGCCTCCGCTGATCCTTTATCTTCCCTATGACATACACTGATGCAGCAGAGTTAAGTTTGTCAATCTGCCAATTGTATCTTCCCACATTTCATCAGAAGCCAGGACCCCAGATGTCTCAGAAACCAATGGGTCCAAATCTACATTATCAGCTGAGGCAGAACCAACAAAACCCCTCAATGCTTTATATAATCCATTTCACCTACAGCAGTGGTCTCCAACCTGCGGACCTCCAGATGTTGCTAAACTACAACTCCCAGCATGCCCAGACAGCCAACGGCTGTCCGGGCATGCTGGGGGTTGTAGTTTTGCAACAGCTGGAGACACCCTGGTTGGGAACTCAGCATTAAGGAGTGTGATTTTCTGTGGTCCCACTAGTAATCACATGACTCAGTTACAGTAATGAAATACATTGAAACAACCGCTGTCTGGGCATGCTGGGGGTTGTAGTTTTGCAACAGCTGGAGACACCCTGGTTGGGAACACAGCATTAAGGAGGGTGATTTTCTGTGGTCACACTAGTGATCACATGACTCAGTTACAGTAATGAAATGCATTGAAACAACGACTGTCCGGGCATGCTGGGGGTTGTAGTTTTGCAACATCTGGAGGTGCACAGGTTGAAGACCATTGACCTAAGGCCTCAAAAAGTCTAGAGCTGCTGTCCGAAATGTCTATGTGACATATATATATATATACCAGACATGACGGGGAGCGCGCTGTGTGTGCGGATACACGTGTGTGCGGGATCAGCGCCTTGTGGGATCTGGATCAGCTCCAGACCAGACTCAGTCTTGAATCCCGGCCAACGCTAAGAGCAGCTGCTAATAAATATGTGGTGACGGCGCTCGGAGCTTTACATGCACCGCGCCAAAGTAATGACATCTAAATGGGTGATGATTTCTGAGGGCACCGGATGAAAACACGTTGTATATAATCCGCAGATTAATCGGTCGTCACAGGGATTTATGAGTCGTCACAAAATGGCACAAATTGCACCAAATTGATCAAAATTGCCGACAGTGAGACACATAAGGGGAGATTTATCAAGCTGTTTCCGTCACTTTTTTGGCTGTAAAAAAAACGCAATTTGCGCAATTTTTGTGATCTTGCTCAATGTTTTTGTGCCTTTTTGAAATACATTTTTTTTTTTTACTGGCTTTGGGTTGGTTGCAGGGCTGTGCAGTTGCTCATGCAGTGGACAGTAAGATTATTATTTTATTTTTTAAATCAACTGGTGCCAGAAAGTTAAACAGATTTGTAAATTACTTCTATTAAAAAAAAATATATATAATAATCATAATCCTTCCAGTACTTATTAGCTGCTGAATACTGCAGAGGAAATTCTTTTCTTTTTGGAACACAGAGCTCTCTGCTGACATCATGACCACAGTGCTCTCTGCTGACATCTCTGTCCATTTAAGGAACCGTCCAGAGCAGCATATGTTTGCTATGGGGATTTTCTCCTACTCTGGAAAGTTCTTAAAAAGGAATGTAAGTGCGGCTCACAATTAATAATACACACCGAGGTCAAACTAGGGCATGAAACTATACCTCAGTTGTGGAAAAAGGGAACCAAATACACAAAGTATTTTGCCCGGACCTTCTAGGTGAGTATGAATAGACTGTATATGTAAATTTGGAGATATAAAATATGCTATAAGTGAATAGAGTATAAACTGTATAAAAATAAATGATCATAAGAAATAAGTAGCTAGATCGTGCTTCAATAATAATGCAATTAATTTATTAAAATGACACAATGTAAAAGGTTACTCCTCACAGGGCCGTGTGTGGAGAACACATAAAATGAACACATAAAATGCAGGCAAAATAATACTAGGTACACATAGAATAATAAACATAGAATTGTACCGCCGGCATAAATGTATGGCTTATTATGTACAACGAGCGAATGCCTATTTATAAAACAAGCCGATACCTATTGCACAGGACGAGCAGTGGGAGGAGCCTATTTGGCTAGTTCCCACATTGGAATGTTCAGAGGTATAAATGTGTCCTTTTTGTATTACTAGACAGTTAGTAGCAATTATGAAAATGATATTACCGATCCTTTTTGTAACAACTCGGGCAGTTTACACTGGAAACAGGTAATGTTGTAACAGTGCCTGGATGGTTTAACGCACCGAGTCCTCTGTGCGGCGGTCCCAGATGGAATTGGAACAATAGCAGAGTCCTATTAAAAGCGGTGGTGGTCACCTCGGACTGATGGCGCTGTCTAGTCCTGTTCACATAGTCACTGGCGCAAACGCTTTTTATGAACTGTGTCCACTATTGACGGCCAGTTACCTTCTGTGAATTGTTAAACTACAGTTATCCAGTCCAGCATTTGTCCGGTCCAGTTATTACAAGTCCAATTCTGGTGCAGAGTTTCCAGCTTTAACATCAGCTGACGTCAGACGCCGGTAACGCGAGGTGAGCTCCTCGTATCCAGCGTGCGGTCTCCGGTTCCATCCAGCCAACATTGAAGCCCAGCGGTTAGGATTCTTTAATCTCCAGCGCCTGCCAGCGCCAACGGTCTCCCGGCATCTTGTGCACATCAGCGCCATCAGTCCGAGGTGACCACCACCGCTTTTAATAGGACTCTGCTTGGCTATTGTTCCAATTCCATCTGGGACCGCCGCACAGAGGACTCGGTGCGTTAAACCATCCAGGCACTGTTACCTGTTTCCAGTGTGAACTGCCCGAGATGTTACAAAAAGGATCGGTAATATCATTTTCAAAATTGCTACAAACTGTCTAGTAATACAAAAAGGACACATTTATACCTCTGAACATTCCAATGTGGGAACTAGCCAAATAGGCTCCTCCCACTGCTCGTCCTGTGCAATAAGTATCTGCTTGTTTTATAAATAGGCATTTGCTCGTTGTGCATAATAAGCCATACATTTATGCCAGCAGTACAATTCTATGTTTATTATTCTATGTATACCTAGTATTATTTTGCCTGAATTTTATGTGTTCATTTTATGTGTTCTTTTTATACAGTTTATACTCTATTCACTTATAGCATATTTTATATCTCCAAATTTACATATACAGTCTATTCATACTCACCTAGAAGGTCCGGGCAAAATACTTTGGGGGAAATTTATCAAAGGATTTAGACTGGTTTTTCCTGTCTAAATTTGTCCCACAGAAAGTCGCAGTCTAAATAAGTGCAACTTTTCTGCAACTTTTGCTGTAGAGGATTTTTAGAACATGATGCATTCTGGTCTATTTTAGACGGAAATGCATTGGAAAATGCATTGGTGCTGAATTTATCAAGTGCGACTTTTGTGCGACAAGTCGCATCTGCCCAAAATACACTGAAATGTCCGACCATGTTGGAGCAGGTCTAAATGCAGTTTAAGCTGTAGACCCTGAAGTCTGAGCACAGAATTTATCAAGGGCTGTGAGACCAATAGACAGGAGACTACCACATACGCTGGTCTATAAGCGTGCCCAGAATAGACTAGATTAGGAAATGTCCCCCATTGTGTTTTTAATTTTCAAATCTGTTTAACTTTCTGGCACCAGTTGATTGAAAAAAAAAAAAGTTTTCCACCGGAGTTCCCCTTTAACTGCACTTTTGTTAAAAAGGTGCAAATATTTTGCACACCCATGTTAAAAACTCTGCAAATGTAGACCATGACCAACTTGGCTTAACCCCTTAAGGACTCAAAATTTTCTTCGTTTTTGCCCATTTTCCCCTTAAGGTCTAAAAATCATAGGGGGAGATTTATCAAAACTTGTGCAAATGAAAAGTTGCCCAGTTGCCCATAGCAACCAATCAGATCCCTTCTTTCATTTTGAAGAGGCCTTGTTAAAAATGAAAGAAGCGATCTGATTGGTTGCCATGGGCAACTGGACGACTTTTCCTTTGCACAGGTTTTGATAAATCTCCCCCAAAATGCCTTCAAGTTTGCACCTACAGACCCATATAAGGTCTTATTTTTTGCGTCACCAATTGTAGTTTGTAATGACATCACTTATTTTATAACATAATCTGCGGCAAAACAAAAAAATATATATTTGTGGGGTGAAATGAAGAAAAATAAAAAAAACACAATTTTGCTACTTTTTAGGGCTTCCATTTCTACGCAGTGCACTTTTTGGTAAAAGTGACACCTTCTCTTTATTCTGTAGGTCGATACGGATACCCAATTTATGTAGGTTTTATTTATTTTACTACCTTAAAAAAATTATAACTACATGCACCAAAATTTGTATGTTTAAAATTGTCATCTTCTGATCCTTATAACTTTTCTGTTTTTCCACGTATGGGGCTATATGAGGGCTTATATTTTGCGCCATGGTCTGTAGTTTTCATCGGTACAATTTTTGTTTTTATGGGTCTTTTTTATTGCTTTTTATTAATATTTTTATGGTATTTGAAGTTACCAAAAATTCACAATTTTGGACTCCTGGTATTTTTTTTTTACGTATACGCCATCGACAGTGCGGTTTAGCTAACCTTATATGTTAATAGTTCGCACATTTACGCATGTGATGGTACCACATATCATTTTTTTTGTTATTACATTATTTTATTTAAAAAAAAAAAAAGGATAAGTGGGTGATTTAAACTTTTATTGGGGTGTGGGCTTATTCACATTAATACTGCAACATACAAAAAGTTAAAAAAATAAAACTGGCAGAAACACTTTTTAAAATTAAACACTTATAAGTAGGGCAACCTGCTATGACAGCAACTTCTGCACCGATGGGAAAGGTCTCCGGAGCAAAGGCAACTCAGTCTGTGGGAAAACCAAAGCAAACTTCCAATTTGGCAACTCACAGCTGTTTTGTAAGGGGAATTTAAATTTGCACAATATTTAATAAAGTCTGTGTGCCTTTTTGATAAATTTGGTGCACAACAGCAAAAAACTGCGCAAAAAAAAAAAAAAAAAAACAAGGACCTTGCACAGCAAAACAATGATAAATCTCCCCCATTGATCTGCGGAGGAGCTGTATACACAAAAAGGAAGCACACTTTTCATTAAAGAGGTAATATTATTTGAAAACACTGTTGACATGCTGCCCGGACATCTCAAAAGTCTGGATTGCAGTCAGTCTAACTACTGAGACCGTCTGAGATCGCTAGTTATAAGACAGGGAAGTCTGCAGCAGCGAGCACCTCACTCCCTGGCTGTCAATCAAATCTGACCTTTTCCCCTATAAATACACATTGCCTTGCATTAACCCCCACCCCTGCACTTTTCTACATTTTGCCCTGGTGTAACCAAAAAATCTAATTTATTTCTTTGCAATTGTATGTAATAGACCAACACAATCCATTTACACATAAAAATGTAAAAAATAAGTTGAGTGCATATGTATTCACCCCCCTTTACTGTGAAAATCTCTAACACAGATCTGGTGCCACCAATTTGCCTTCATAAGTCACATGATTAGTAAATAGGCTCCACCTGTCTGCAATTTTAAGTCAGCACAAAAACACCTTAGAGTTTGTTAGAGAGTATTACTGAACAAACAACAGCATGGGAACCAAGGAGCTCACCAAACAGCTTTGACCAATAAATCCATCATCAGGAAGTGAAAATAATATGGCACAACCGCAAACTTAGACGAAGCCGTCCACCTAAATGGACAGGCCGGGCAGGGAGAAAAGTATCAGAGAATCAACCAAGATGGTGACTCCGGAGAAGCTGAAGATCAACAGCTCAGGTGGAAAATCTCCACGAATCTGCCCTCTATAAAGGAGCGACAAAAAGAAAGTCACCACAAGAAATCCTGTGTGGAGGTTTCCACAATCCACGAGGGAGACAAAGAAAACATCTAAAAGTAGAAAATCAGAAGAGACCAAAATGAAACTTGATGACCTTAATGCAAAATGTTATGTGTGGTGAAAACCCAACACTGCCCATCACCCTGAGCAGACCATCACACCCAGCACTGCCCATCACCCTGAGCCCACCATCACACCCAGCACTGCCCATCCCCCTGAGCACACCATCAGACCCAACACTGTCCATCCCCCTGAGCCCACCATCACACCCAACACTGCCCATCACTCTGAGCCCACCATCACACCCATCACTGCCCATCCCCCTGAGCACACCATCAGACCCAACACTGCCCATCACGCTGAGCACACCATCACACCCAACACTGCCCATCACCCTGAGCAGACCATCACACCCAACACTGTCCATCACCCTGAGCACACCATCACACCCAGCACTGCCCATCCCCCTGAGCACACCATCAGACCCAACACTGCCCATCCCCCTGAGCACACCATCACACCCAACACTGCCCATCACTCTGAGCACACCATCACATCCAGCACTGCCCATCACCCTGAGCCCACCATCACACCCAGCACTGCCCATCCCCCTGAGCACACCATCAGACCCAACACTGCCCATCCCCCTGAGCACACCATCACACCCAACACTGCCAATCACCCTGAGCACACCATCACACCCAACACTGCCAAACACCTTGAGCCCACCATCACACCCAACACTGCCCATCCCCCTGAGCCCACCATGACACCCAACACTGCCAATCACCCTGAGCCCACCATCACACCTAACACTGCCCATCACCCTGAGCACACCATCACACCCAGCACTGCCCATCACCCTGAGCCCACCATCACACCCAGCACTGCCCATCACCCTGAGCACACCATCACACCCAGCACTGCCCATCACCGTGAGCACACCATTACACCCAACACTGCCCATCACCCTGAGCACACCATCACACCCAGCACTGCCCATCACCCTGAGCACACCATCACACCCAACACTGCCCATCACGCTGAGCACACCATCACACCCAGCACTGCCCATCACCGTGAGCACACCATTACACCCAACACTGCCCATCACCCTGAGCACACCATCACACCCAACACTGCCGTCACCCTGAGCACACCATCACACCCAACACTGCCCATCACCCTGAGCACACCATCACACCCAACACTGCCCATCACCCTGAGCACACCATCACACCCGACACTGCCCATCACCCTGAGCCCACCATCAAACCCGACACGGCCCATCGCCCTGAGCACACCATCACACCCAGCACTGCCCATCACGCTGAGCACACCATCACACCCAACACTGCCCATGACCCTGAGCACACCATCACACCCAACACTGCCCATCACCCTGAGCACAACATCACACCCAACACTGCCCATGACCCTGAGCACACCATCACACCCAACACTGCCCATCACCCTGAGCACACCATCACATCCAACACTGCCCATGACCCTGAGCACACCATCACACCCAACAATACTCATCACCCTGAGCCCACCATCACACCCAACACTGCCCATCCCCCTGAGCCCACCATCACACCCAACACTGCCCATCCCCCTGAGCCCACCATCACACCCAACACTGCCCATCACCCTGAGCACACCATCACACCCAACACTGCCCATCACGCTGAGCACACCATCACACCCAGCACTGCCCATCACCGTGAGCACACCATTACACCCAACACTGCCCATCACCCTGAGCACACCATCACACCCAACACTGCCGTCACCCTGAGCACACCATCACACCCAACACTGCCCAACACCCTGAGCACACCATCACACCCAACACTGCCCATCACCCTGAGCACACCATCACACCCGACACTGCCCATCACCCTGAGCCCACCATCAAACCCGACACGGCCCATCGCCCTGAGCACACCATCACACCCAGCACTGCCCATCACGCTGAGCACACCATCACACCCAACACTGCCCATGACCCTGAGCACACCATCACACCCAACACTGCCCATCACCCTGAGCACAACATCACACCCAACACTGCCCATCCCCCTGACCACAACATCACACCCAACACTGCCCATGACCCTGAGCACACCATCACACCCAACACTGCCCATCACCCTGAGCACACCATCACATCCAACACTGCCCATGACCCTGAGCACACCATCACACCCAACAATACTCATCACCCTGAGCCCACCATCACACCCAACACTGCCCATCCCCCTGAGCCCACCATCACACCCAACACTGCCCATCCCCCTGAGCACACCATCACACCCAACACTGCCCATCACCCTGAGCACACCATCACAACCAGCACTGCCCATCATGCTGAGCACACCATCACACACAACACTGCCCATCACCCTGAGCTCACCATCACACACAACACTGCCCATCACCCTGAGCACACCATCACACCCAACACTGCCCATCACCCTGAGCACACCATCACACCCAACACTGACCATCCCCCTGAGCACACCATCACACCCAACACTACCCATCACCCTGAGCGCACCATCACAGCCAACACTGCCCATCACCCTGAGCCCACCATCACACCCAACAATACCCATCACCCTGAGTCCACCATCACACCCAACACTGCCCATCACCCTGAGCACACCATCACACCCAACACTGCCCATCACCCTGAGCTCACCATCACACCCAACACTGCCCATCACCCTGAGCCCACCATCACACCCAACACTGCCCATCACCCTGAGCACACCATCACACCCAACACTGCCCATCACCCTGAGCACACCATCACACCCAACACTGACCATCCCCCTGAGCACACCATCACACCCAACACTGCCCGTCACCCTGAGCCTACCATCACAGCCAACACTGCCCATCACCCTGAGCACACCATCACACCCAACACTGACCATCCCCCTGAGCACACCATCACACCCAACACTACCCATCACCCTGAGCGCACCATCACACCCAACAATACCCATCACCCTGAGTCCACCATCACACCCAACACTGCCCATCACCCTGAGCACACCATCACACCCAACACTGCCCATCACCCTGAGCTCACCATCACACCCAACACTGCCCATCACCCTGAGCCCACCATCACACCCAACACTGCCCATCACCCTGAGCACACCATCACACCCAACACTGCCCATCACCCTGAGCACACCATCACACCCAACACTGACCATCCCCCTGAGCACACCATCACACCCAACACTGCCCGTCACCCTGAGCCTACCATCACAGCCAACACTACCCATCACCCTGAGCGCACCATCACAGCCAACACTGCCCATCACCCTGAGCCCACCATCACACCCAACAATACCCATCACCCTGAGCACACCATCACACCGAGCACTGCCCATGCAGCTGAGCACACCATGACACCCAACACTGCCCATCACCCTGAGCCCACCATCACACCCAACACTGCCCATCACCCTGAGTCCACCATCACAGCCAACACTGCCCATCACCCTGAGCACACCATCACACCCAACACTGCCCATCACCCTGAGCACAACATCACACCCAACACTGCCCATCCCCCTGAGCACACCATCACACCCAACACTGCCCATCACCCTGAGCACACCATCACACCCAACACTGCCCATCACCCTGAGCACACCATCACACCCAACACTGCCCATCACCCTGAGCACACCATCACACCCAACACTGCTGATCACCCTTAGCACACCATCACACCCAACACTGCCCATCACTCTGAGCACACCATCACACCCAACACTGCCCATCACCCTGAGCCCACCATCACACCCAACACTGCCCATCACCCTGAGCACACCATCACACCCAACACTGCCCATCACCCTGAGCACACATCACACCCAACACTGCCCATCACCCTGAGCCCAACATCACACCCAACACTGCCCATCACCCTGAGCCCAACATCCCACCCAACACTGCCTATCACCCTGAGCACACCATCACACCCAACACTGCCCATCCCCCTGAGCACACCATGACACCCAGCACTGCCCATCACGCTGAGTACACCATCACATCCAACACTGCCCATCACCCTGAGCACAACATCACACCCAACACTACCCATTCCCCTGAGCCCACCATGACACCCAACACTGCCCATCACCCTGAGCCCACCATGACACCCAACACTGCCCATCACCCTGAGCCCACCATCACACCCAACACTGCCCATCACCCTGAGCCCACCATCACACCCAACACTACCCATCACCCTGAGCCCACCATCACACCCAACACTGCCCATCACCCTGAGCCCACCATCACACCCAACACTGCAAAAGACTTGAGACTGAGCGGATCGTTGACCTTTTAGCAGAACAATAACACTAAACACCAAAGTAGGTTGTGTCCTAAAATGGTCCAGTCACAGCATAGACCTAAGTCCAATAGAGAATCTATGATATAGACTGAAAGTTACCAATCACAGACTTCTCCATTCAATCTGACGGAGCATCTATAGATGTGCAGAGCTGTACAGACATCCCGAAAGACTAAGGGGGATTTTACCAAGTATTGACTCGGGGGGTGAATACTTATGCATTCAACAGATTTTGCAAGTTTTTGTTCCCATTATTGTTTGTGTAAGAATAAAAGGCATTGTGCACTAAACAGGAAACATCTATTTCATTGCTTTTGAATCCCAGTTTGCAACAGAAGCAAAATGGGGAAAAATTCCTGGGGGTGTGAATACTTATACCAGACACTGTAAGTCATATACTAAGAATTATCATTTTAAACAATAAAACCTTTAGTGATAACATTTGACCCTTTATCATCTCTGGACTTGTAATATTAAACATTTGGACAATTTGTAAAGTCTCATATAATTTATTACAATAAATGTAAACAGATCTGCAAAATGGGGGCAGGAATGTGACCCTGGGGTAGGAGAAGAGGTGAGCGGTGACCCCGGGGTAGGAGAAGAGGTGAGCGGTGACCCCAGGGTAGGAGAAGAGGTGAGCGGTGACCCCGGGGTAGGAGATAAGAGACAAAGGTCAGAGGGAGCTGGAATAACTGTTTACAGGGAAAACAACTTGTAAAACAAATTCTCATATACGAGAAATCTCTTCTCCAACCAAACCAGAAATATTACCCCCCAGAACCTACAGAGGGCGCTACATCTTCTGGAGAACATTTGCTGAAAGTCTCCACCATAAACCAAATACTATGACCTCAAATATATAGTGGACTGAAAAAAATATTGATAAATAATCTCTTATCAATGCTGGACAAGGCGACCAACCTGGACAATGTAAGAGACAGATAGATAGATAGATACACAAGCAGGAGAATACAGCAGCACACTGCTAGCACAAAGATACAGATAAAACATGAAATGCTATATTGCTACAATGAAAAATGAAAAATTGAGGAGCTTCGCCCACCATTTGGCCAAATAGTTTGGACCATCATAGTAAGTGTAGGGTCCGTCCCAATGAGGTCACTTTATCGTGGTGGGATGGTCCAAACTATTTGGCTAAATGGTGAGCGAAGCGCCTCAATTTTTCATTTTTCATTGTAGCAATATAGCATTTCATGTTTTATCTGTATCTTTGTGCTAGCAGTGTGCTGCTGTATTCTCCTGCTTGTGTAGATTTAGCCCAGCAGCCTGCACCTGTATGCCGGGTCCACGCAGTAGTTTGGTATCAGTATGTGCTGCCAACTTATCCTTTTTTTTTTTTAATAGATAGATATGAGATAGATAGATAGATATATATGAGATAGATAGATAGATAGATAGATAGATAGATAGATATGAGATAGATAAGAGATAGATAGATAAGAGATAGATAGATATGAGATAGATAAGAGCTAGATAGATATGAGATAGATAGATATATAGATAGATAGATAAGAGATAGATAGATATGAGATAGATAAGAGATAGATAGATATGAGATAGATAAGAGATAGATAGATATGAGATAGATAAGAGATAGATAGATAGATAGATAGATATGAGATAGATAAGAGATAGATAGATATGAGATTGATTGATAGATAGATAGATAGATAGATATGAGATAGATAGATAGATAGATATGAGATTGATTGATAGATAGATATGAGATAGATATGAGATTGATATGAGATAGATATGAGATAGATAGGTAGATATATAGATATGAGATAGATAGATAGATAGCGAACATGCTCCGGCGACTGATTTTAACTGGGGTGCTGCGTACAAGATCACGGGAGTCCCCAGCGGCGGGACCCCCGCGATCAGGCATCTTATCCCCTATCCTTTGGGTAGGGGATAAGATGTCTAAGCGCCGGAGTACCCCTTTAAGTAATTAAGACAGGGGGCGGACACTCACCACTGTACCCGACTTCATAATGTATACATCACAACGTTAGCGTGGGCGAAAGAACTACTGCGCCGGCGCAAGGTCTAAAACCCCTGCCGGCGTCCGGAAGAAGCAGGATTGTCACAGCCAATAAGAGAGAAGCATCACGGTCACTATAGTAATCAGGTCTCCGTTAGTATGCGCATGTGCATGACCATTCTGCGCTCGTATTCTCCATCTTGCACACCGGCATCAGCATAGTTTATGGCCATCACGTGTCTAATGTCTGATGCTGATGCCCGTTTGCAAGATGGAGAATACAAATGCAGAATGGTCATGTGCATGCGCGTACTAACGGAGAGCTTTTTACTGTAGTGACCATGATGCTTCTCTCTTATTGGTGCCAGAGGTTGGTGATGTGAGATTACCGAAACGGTGCACTTTGTCTTGCTGATGATGGAATAAACGAGTCCCTTTTTTTGCACTGAAGATACTTTGTATCTATCTATATGTGATATGAGATAGATAGATATAGATAGATATGAGATAGATAGATAGAAGAAAAATAGATAGATAGATAGATAGATAGATATGAGATAGATATGAGATAGATAGATAGATATGAGATAGATAGATAGATAGATAAATATGAGATAGATAGATAGATAGATATGAGATAGATAGATAGATAGATAGATAGATGAAAAATAGATAGATATGAGATAGAGATAGATAGATAGATAGATAGATATGAGATAGATAGATAGATAAATATGAGATAGATAGATAGATATGAGATAGATAGATAGATAGATGAAAAATAGATAGATATGAGATAGAGATAGATAGATAGATATGAGATAGATAGATAGATAGATGAAAAATAGATAGATATGAGATAGAGATAGATAGATAGATAGATAGATAGATAGATAGATATGAGATATATAGATAGATAAATATGAGATAGATAGATAGATAGATAGATATGAGATAGATAGATAGATGAAAATAGATAGATATGAGATAGAGATAGATAGATAGATAGATAGATATGAGATAGATAGATAGATAAATATGAGATAGATAGATAGATAGATATGAGATAGATAGATAGATAGATAGATGAAAATAGATAGATATGAGATAGAGATAGATAGATAGATAGATATGAGAAAGATAGATAGAAGAAAAATAGTTAGATAGATAGATATGAGATAGATATGAGAGATAGATATGAGATAGATAGATAGATAGATATGAGATAGATATGAGATAGATAGATAGATAGATAGATATGAGAGATAGATATGAGATAGATAGATAGATAGATATGAGAGATAGATAGATAGATATGAGATAGATATGAGATAGATAGATAGATAGATAGATATGAGATAGATATGAGATAGATAGATAGATAGATATGAGATAGATAGATAGATAGATAGGTATGAGATAGATAGAACTTTGTCTTGCTGATGATTGTTACGCCGAGCGCTCCGGGTCCCCGTTCCTCCCCGGAGCGCTCGCCTCATCTTCGTTGTTGCAGCGCCCCGGTCAGATCCACTGACCGGGTGCGCTGCGGTCCCGCCTTCAGCCGGGGTGCGATTCGCGATGCGGATAGCGCCCGCTCGCGATGCGCACCCCGGTCCCCGTACCTGACTCGCTCTCCCTCGGTCCTGTCCCGGCGCGCGCGGCTCCGCTCCCTAGGGCGCGCGCGCGCCGGGTCTCTGCGATTTAAAGGGCCAGTGCACCAATGTTGGTGCCTGGCCCAATCTTCCCAATTAGCTTAATTAGTTTCCACCTGTGCACTCCCTACTTATACCTCACTTCCCCTGCACTCCCTTGCCGGATCTTGTTGCACTTGTGCCTAGTGAAAGCATTCCTTGTCTGTTCCTAGTCCGTGTTCCTGACCTCCTGCCGTTGCCCCTGACTACGATCCTTGCCGCCTGCCCCCGACCTTCTGCTACGTCCGACCTTGCTTCTGCCTACTCCATTGTACCGCGCC
Source organism: Hyla sarda (assembly GCF_029499605.1). Classification (NCBI taxonomy): domain Eukaryota; kingdom Metazoa; phylum Chordata; class Amphibia; order Anura; family Hylidae; genus Hyla; species Hyla sarda. The sequence goes on along the minus strand of NC_079197.1, from coordinate 186,780,014 downwards.
TATCTTCAGCATCTTCAGCAGCCAGAGAGGTGAGCCGTTGCTAGTGGATACGACCTGGTCACTACCGCCGCAGCAAGACCATCCCGCTTTGCGGCGGGCTCTGGTGAAAACCTGTAGTGGCTTAGAACCGGTCCACTAGCGCGGTCCACGCCATCCCTCTCTGGCACAGGGGATCCACTACCTGCCAGCCGGCATCGTGACAGTAGATCCGGCCATGGATCCCGCTGAGGTTCCCCTGCCAGTTGTCTCTGATATCGCCCGACAGATCGCCCATCTAACCCACCAGCTGTCGGAAGTGTCCACCATTTTGCACCAACATCCCCTACCAGTTGCCTCTGATATCGCCCGACAGGTCGCCCTTCTAACCCACCAGCTGTCGGAAGTGCGCCAACATTCGCAACTTCTTCAGCAATCATCTCCTCCGCCAGCTCCTGCACCCCTTCCGCAGCGAGTGGCCACTCCTAGCCTCCGCCTGTCCTTGCCGGACAAATTTAATGGGGACTCTAAGTATTGCCATGGCTTTCTTTCGCAATGTTCCCAGCACTTGGAGATGATGTCGGACCAGTTTCCTACCGAAAGGTCTAAGGTGGCTTTCGTGTTCTGCCTTCTGTCTGGAAAAGCCCTGTCATGGGCCGCACCGCTCTGGGACCGCAATGACCCCGTCACTGCCTCTGTACACTCCTTCTTCTCGGAAATTCGAAGTGTCTTTGAGGAACCTGCCCGAGCTTCTTCAGCCGAGATTGCCCTGCTGAACCTGGCCCAGGGTGTTTCTTCCGTTGGCGAGTACGCCATTCAGTTCCGTGCTCTTGCTTACAAGTTGTCCTGGAATAGTGAGACTCTCTGCGCGACCTTTAAAAAAGGCCTATCCAGCAACATTAAAGATGTTCTGGCCGCACGAGAGACTCCTGCTGACCTACATGAACTCATTCATCTAGCCACTCGCATTGACATGCGTTCTTCCGGATGGCGTCTGGAGCTCCGCCTGGATATGGACTTTGTTCGCACGAAGCGTTTTTTCTCTCCGGCTCCTCTCTCCTCTGGTCCTCTGCAATCTGTTCCTGTGCTTCCCGCCGCGGAGGCTATGCATGTTGACCGGTCTTGCTTGACACCTCAAGAGAGGACACGAAGCCGCATGGAGAATCTTTGCCTGTACCATACCGGTACCGAACACTTCCTGAAGGATTGTCCTATCCGTCCTCCCCGCCTGGAAAGACGCACGCTGACTCCGCACGAAGGTGACACAGTTCTTGATGTCAACTCTGCTTCTCCACGCCTTACTGTGCCTGTGCGGATATCTGCCTCTACCTTCTCCGTTTCTACTATGCTCTTCTTGGATTCCGGATCTGCAGGAAAATTTTTTTTGGCCTCTCTCATCAACAGGTTCTACGTTCCTGTGACCAGTCTCGCCAGACCCCTCTACATCTATTGTTTTTTCAATAAAAGATTGGACTGTCTCGTACATTTCCACACAGAACCCCTCCTAATTTGCATTGGACCTAATCTCGGAAAAATTGAGTTTTTTTTCTTCAGGTTCTTTGGCCCCAAGAAGAGGGGGAGACCCAAGGGGGGGGGTACTGTTACGCCGAGCGCTCCGGGTCCCCGTTCCTCCCCGGAGCGCTCGCCTCATCTTCGTTGTTGCAGCGCCCCGGTCAGATCCACTGACCGGGTGCGCTGCGGTCCCGCCTTCAGCCGGGGTGCGATTCGCGATGCGGATAGCGCCCGCTCGCGATGCGCACCCCGGTCCCCGTACCTGACTCGCTCTCCCTCGGTCCTGTCCCGGCGCGCGCGGCTCCGCTCCCTAGGGCGCGCGCGCGCCGGGTCTCTGCGATTTAAAGGGCCAGTGCACCAATGTTGGTGCCTGGCCCAATCTTCCCAATTAGCTTAATTAGTTTCCACCTGTGCACTCCCTACTTATACCTCACTTCCCCTGCACTCCCTTGCCGGATCTTGTTGCACTTGTGCCTAGTGAAAGCATTCCTTGTCTGTTCCTAGTCCGTGTTCCTGACCTCCTGCCGTTGCCCCTGACTACGATCCTTGCCGCCTGCCCCCGACCTTCTGCTACGTCCGACCTTGCTTCTGCCTACTCCATTGTACCGCGCCTATCTTCAGCATCTTCAGCAGCCAGAGAGGTGAGCCGTTGCTAGTGGATACGACCTGGTCACTACCGCCGCAGCAAGACCATCCCGCTTTGCGGCGGGCTCTGGTGAAAACCTGTAGTGGCTTAGAACCGGTCCACTAGCGCGGTCCACGCCATCCCTCTCTGGCACAGGGGATCCACTACCTGCCAGCCGGCATCGTGACAATGATGGAATAAACGAGTCCCTTTTTTTGCACTGAAGATACTTTGTGTGCTGCATTTTTTCGATTTTTTGATGAAGTTGGAGTCCTTAACCAAGTCTCCTGTGACTGCGTGCACCTTACTACTTCTCGAATTTGGATTGCCAGTTGTGCTGCTTTTCTGGAAACTAGATAGATAGATATGAGATAGATGGATAGATAGATAGATATGAGATAGATAGATGGATAGATAGATGGATAGATAGATATGAGACAGATAGATAGATATGAGATAGATAGATAGATATGAGATAGATAGATACTTGAGAAAGCCAGTGTGAGACTGGCGAAACCTTGTCTTTGCACATGATGGAATAAACAACCACCTTTTGCATACCTGTGGAGTGCTGCAACATCTTTATTTATCTGGATTAAGGAACCAGTGGAACCAGGTTCCAGGAATGCGGGCACCCCATCTCTTTTTGCTACTTTGGACAAAGTGCTGTCTCTATCTATTTGCTAGATAGATAGATAGATAGATATGAGATAGATAGATATATAGATAGATATGAGATAGATAGATAGAGAGATAGATATGAGAGAGATAGATATGAGATAGATATGAGATAGATATGAGATAGATTTGAGATAGATATGAGATAGATATGAGATAGATAGATATGAGATAGATAGATAGATATGAGATAGATACAAATGAGATAGATATGAGATAGATAGATACTGTTGATATATATGAGACAGAAGTTAATGTGTTACTATATACATTAGATTGTGTGATACTTTTTTGGCACTTTATGCGGATAATACTTCTGTATGCGGATAATACTGCTCTATATTATTTCTTCCCTTCCGGCTCCATTCACCTCATTCGTCTTCTCGGCTTTTATTGTTATTGTAAGAGAAATCAAACTCTGCTCTTCTACTTTACATCTGATCAGGAGACGACGCAACATTGTAACAAAACTGTCACCATCTGAAAACGTTCCGTTCCCTCCCAACAGCCTGAACTGAGGGGGAGATGTTTAGCGGATGCACTTATCTTCCTTACAACAAATCCAAAAAATAACAAGTTTCTGCTGCCTGGATGGAAGTCGCAGACTTTACAAGGTATTATTATTATTATGATTATCATTTATTATTATTTATTTATTTATTATTATTAGTATTTATAAATACTTTATTTTTTTTCTCATTTATTATTATTTTTATTTATTTATTATTAGTAGTATTTATTAATACTTTTTATTTTTTTCTCATTTATTATTATTATTTTTTTTATTTATTATTATAATTTTTTTGCACAGTTCTTTTTTTCTTTGTGCCCTTAGGAGACTCGTATTCCGACACAGACACCGAGGCTGAAGTTCCAAAATCCTCTCTAGTTATTTTCTCGAAATGCGTTTCTTCACACACAAAAAAAAAGTGTGGCTCATTGAACGCCAAGCGCGTTCGCATTACTTAGGGAAGTGTTTCCCAACCGGGGCGCCTCCAGCTGTTGCCAAACTACAACTCCCAGCATGCCCGGACAGCCGGAGGCTGTCCGGGCATGCTGGGAGTTGTAGTTTGGCAACAGCTGGAGGCGCCCCGGTTGGGAATAAGCGATTTAGAGTCTATTTGTCGGCCCTTACATCTGCTCAATAACAAGTCTTGATCCTCTGGTGCTTCTTAATCTTCAGGTATGTCGGAATGTCTTGAGATTCTCCACCATTGTACCACTCAGCACCATCTCAGTGGGATCTGGCAGAGGTGCCACCTTCTTCTGCTTTCTGTCTGCATTGTGTTTGTCAGGCTCCTTCATCCTCCCTCAGACGTTCCTCAGATGTTCCTCCTGGTTCCTTATTAGTCAGGTTGTACCACAGACTCCATCTCCGCATCCCTCATCCCTATCGCGCCTCATGACACCATTATCTCCAATGTAAATTGGACCTGGCCAAATATTCTTCTCCACTATCTCCGGCCATGCCTGCCTCTGCTTTGTACTTTCCTGCCACTCAATTAGTCAGAGCTAACACCAAGATTAGTCAGCGGATCCTCCCCTGCTGAGTGTGAACAGCGTCAGACGTCTCTACTGACACCGGGTTATCTCCACTTGTCTCCACTCCTCATTTGTTGCATTAAAGGAGCCATTACACTAAGTTACGAGACCTCTGGGAAATGCCGATAAATGTATTTTATCACTAAAAACATTCAAGAGATCCGATGTGCCTCCAGCTGTTTCAAAACTGCAACTCCCAGCATGCCCAAACAGCCGCCAGCATGTAGAAGAGGAAGAAAAACCTCAGTAGAGGAAACTTATTGGGAACCATGGCTGGAGGATTGGCCTTGGCCTAGAGCAGTTTATCTCAACCTGTGTGCCTCCAGCTGTTGCAAAACTACAACTCCCAGCATGTCCGGACAGCCTAAGGGTGCGTTCACACTATAGAATTCCCACGGAATTCCACAAGCGGAACTCCGCGGTGTGAACTTAACATTAGTATGAATGGGTCTCCGCGAGACCTGTTCACACTGCAGAATTTCCGCGGCGGACAATTCCGCAGCAGAAATTGTTCCGCGCAAAGAAAGAACATGTTCATTCTTTGCGCGGATTCCGCAAGCACTGCATAGCCGTCAATGGTGACGGCTCAGTGCCCCGCGGCCCTAGCGCTGAAGTATCATCATCGGCTGCCACCAGGAGGAATCTCCGCTCGCAGAATTCAGCAAGCGGAGATTCCGTAGTGTGAACGCACCCTAAGGCTGTCATGGAATTAAATGTACGTCCTGGTGAGCTGGTACTTGAGGCACCAGGATGTACATTTACGTCCTACACATAACCGCGAGCATCGGAGCGATGCTTGGGTCATGCGCGGCAGGGACCCGCCGTTAATGGCGGACATCAGCAATCACGTGGATGTCCGCCATTAACCCCTCAGATCCCGTGATCAATACAGATCACGGCATCTGCAGCATCACAGTCACTAAAATGGATGATCGGATCGCCCGCAGCGCTGCCGCGGAGATCCGATCATCCAGAATGTCAGACGGAGGTCCCCTCACCTGGCTCCCCTGCCTTCCATGGGTCTTCTGCTGACCGATAGCACTGAACAGTATTAGCAATCGAATGATTGCTATAAATAGTCCCCTATGGGGACTATTAAAGTGTAAAAATAAAAGTTTTTAAAAAAGTAAAAAAAAAATTGAAAAACCCCCTCCCCCAATAAAATGTAAATTGTCCCATTTTCCCTATCTCACCCCCAAAAAGTGTAAAAAACATATATACATATATACATATGTGGTATCCCCGCGTGGGTAAATATACAAAATATTAAAATAAAATGTTAACAATATCGTACAGTGAACCACGTGAATGTAAAAAAAAAAGTCCAAAATAGTTGCTTTTTTATAACATTTTATAAAAAATAAAATAAAAAATGTATTAAATGTTTTATATAAGCAAACGTACTAATTTGGTTGAAAAGTTTGCAATTTTTTTTAAGTGCAACAATAATAGAAAAGAATGTTATCATGGGTATCATTTTAATCGTATTGACCCAAAGAATAAAGAACACATGTCATTTTCCAAAATTTTAAAAATTGCGGTTTTCTTTTTAATTTCCCCACAAAATAGTGTTTTTTTGGTTGCGCCATACATTTTATGGTAAAGTGAGTGATGGCATTACAACGGACAACTGGTCGCGCCAAAAACAAACCCTCATAATAGTCTGTGGATGAAAATATAAAAGCGTTATGATTTTCTTAAGGCGAGGAGGAACAAACAAAAACGTAAAAATAAAATTGTCCTTTAGGGGTTAAACAAGTTGCAGTCGATCCTTGTTACACTCATCTTCTAAGATGATCCCATATAGACACAATCCACAAGGTGACATTCAGTCTTTTTTCCATCTAGAATTCTTTACCATCTATTCCAAACATCTCGGAGCCGGATGAGATGTCGTCTCCTCTGTATAAGTGTCAACTCTTGTTGTTGCTGCTGTCGGTGAATCCCAGATCAGGTTCCAAGGAGCAAAGAGATCCCTAGGCAGCCTGGCCAGGAGACGTTCCTCCGGAGGATGAGATTTTCTTCTTTTATATTGACTTTATTGGAAGGAAATGTCAACTAAAAAATGCACCTAACTAATATGGCCACTAGGGGGCTCTCCTTATACAATCCGGGTAGATTCGCGATTTATCAATTTTTTCTTTATTTTTAGATTTTTTTTGCATTTGTTAATTATTGTGATTTTAATGCAGTGCACATATATATATATATATATATATATATATATATATATATATATATAGTGAACACATGGTAACAACCGCCACACTGCACCACAACGCCATCCGACTTTTCCATCTCATTTTAGAGCAATTATGCGGCGCTACTAAAAGCTGTCTTTAAACTTTTATAAATGTGTTGAAATGTTTGATTCATGGTGTAAACATTTCTTATTTAGGTGCAAATCAGTATTTAATTCATTTAAATTGTTTAAAGGGGTACTCCGCCCTACCTATCCAAAGGATAGGGGATAAAATGTCTGATAATGGGGGTCCCACCGCTGGAGACCCCCATGATCTCACTGCTGCACCCGGCGTTCCTTTAGAGCATCGGGTGCAGCGCCGGAGGCTCGTGATGTCACGGCCATGTCCCCTCAATGCAAGTCTATGGGAGTGGGCGGGATGGCCATCACGCCCCCTCTGATAGCCTTTCATTGAGGGGGCGTGGGGGTGACATCACAAGCCTCCGCCTGCAGAGCCAGTCATTCGGCATGGAGCAATGTTTGGATAGGGGATAAGATGTCTAGGGCAGCGGTCTTCAAACTGTGGCCCTCCAGATGTTGCAAAACTACAACTCCCAGCATGCCCGGACAGCCAACGGCTGTCCGGGCACGCTGGAAATTGTAGTTTTGCAACATCTGGAGGGCCACAGTTTGAAGACCACTGGTCTAGGGGCAGAGTACCCCTTTAAAAAAACAGAAAGCAAAAACATATATATATCAAAAACAACAGTCGGACACCAATCAGCTAATATTAATGTTTAGATAACCCCTTTAGAGGGGTTCTCCACCATAAGGTGATTTTAGTATGTACCTGGCAGACAGTAATGGACATGCTTAGGAAGGATCTGCGCTTGTCTTGGGGATAAATGGCTATGTTGTGAGATACCATAACACTGGGGCTAGCTTTCTGTGAACTGGTATTTCCTGTTTGAGTTTTCTTCCCATAATTCCATTTTCCTCCCTCCGACACTTCAGCCACCCCACCCATTGAAACATAAAGACCTGTGGTTTTCAATCAGGGTGCCTCCAGCTGTTGCATTAGTTGCAGATTGATCTCTCTCCCACCAAGCGATCGTTCCACCCATTGAAGCAGACAGGCTCCCTGTCATCAGCTGACTAGTGATGTCAGGTCTCGGCCGCATTGCAACCTGGGAAAAATCTGAGACAACAGTCATTTTGTATGCTGGTAAAGATAAATATTGGAGGGAAAACAGAGGAATTGTGAGAAAACCATCACATACAGGTACAGACACTATATTATGAACTACACTAACTTTACAGCCCCTGTAGAACAGGCAAATAAAAAAAAAAAAAATCCTGGAAGACCCTTTAAGGTCTAAAATAGGGCAGTCACTAAGGGGTTAAAGAGTGGTGCATTATTGGTTATTAAATTCCAATAGTATTTACAGTTACAGTTAAATGTAACAAAGAATAATAGTAACAGAAATAACAAAATAAACTAATAGATTCTCATAGCACTTGTGCTCCCCTAGTGGTCATTATGTGGATAGCAGGTGAAGTAATAAAATGAGGCTTTGGTGTTGATGTGCACAGATCTTCTCGCTCCTATGACCGCTTGCTCTGGTTTTCTGTCTTCGCAGTGTTCGCAGCTGCAGCCATGACTTGTGTTCTGTGGACACCGATACGTAACGTTCTCCTCGCCTCTCGTGTCTGCGCCGTTCCCTTCAGATCGCATTCCTGTAATTTCTCACAAATAACAGTTTAATTTGTTTACATATAATCCAAACACTTTCTTGGAGAAGGATCAGCTGTGCGGGGTGAGGAGCCGGTCACACAGTGCAGCGCAGATTAATGCTCGTGTACTAGGCCCGCGCCGATCCTAACTATAATATTAACCCCTTAAAGGGGTATTCCAGGAATCTTTTTTATTTGACTATGCTACAGGGGCTGTAATGTTAGTGTAGTCCATAATATAGTGTCTGTACCTGTGTGTGACGGTTTTCTCACAATTCTTCTGTGATTTTCCCTCCAATATTTATTTTTACCAGCATACAAAATGACTGTTGTCTTAGATTTTTCCCAGGTTGCAATGCGACCAGAGACTTGATGTCACTAGTCAGCTGATGACAGGGAGCCTGTCTGCTTCAATGGGTGGAGAGATCGCTTAGTGGAAGAGAGATCAATCTACAACTAATGCAAAAGCTGTGGGCACCCTGACTGAAAACCACAGGTCTATTTAATGGATGCAGCTCATATATGTTTCAATGGGTGGGGGGGCTGATGTGTGGGAGGGAGGAAAATTTAATTATGGGATTTGTAGGCAAAGAAGAAAACTCAAATAAAAATACAAGTTCACCAAAAGCTAGCCACAGAGTTATGATAATCTGCGGGCGCACTGCAATGCGCAAGAAGAGAAGGAGTCACATTTGGCTTTTGGAAAGCAAATTTTGCTGAATGGTTTTTGGGGGGCATGTCGCATTTAGGAAGCCCCTATGGTGCCAGAACAGCAAAAAAAAAAAAAAAAAAAAAACACATGGCATACTATTTTGGAAAGTACACCCTCAAGGAACGTAACAAGGGGTATAGTGAGCCTTAATACCCCACTGGTGCTTGAGAAATTTCTGGTAAAGTTGGACGTGAAAATGAAAAATTAGATTTTTTTCACTAAAATGCTGGTGTTACCCCAAATATTTCATTTTCATAAGGGGTGATATGAGAAAAAGCCTCCCAAAATTTGTAACCCCATGTCTTCTGAGTATGGAAATATCCCATGTGGAAGTAAAGTGCTCTGTGGGCGAACTACAATGCTCAGAAGAGAAGGAGCTCCATTGAGCTTTTGGAGAGAAAGTTTGGTCGGAATGGAAGTCGGGGGCCATGAGTGTTTACACAGCCCCCTGTGGTGCCAGAACAGTGGATCCCCCCACATGTGACCCCATTTTGGAAACTACACCGCTCACAGAATTTAATAGAGGTGCAGTGAGTATTTACACCCCACTGGCATTTGACAGATCTTTGGAACAGTGGGCTGTGCAAATGAAATATTTATTTTTTCATTTTCACGGACCACTGTTCCAAAAATCTGTCAGACACCTGTGGGGCGTAAATGCTCACTGTACCCCTTGTTACATTAGTATCCAACAAAATATTTTATTGAGACTTAAGAAACAAGGTACATACTTCTCAATGTGCAATCCTGTACAGGACACCAACAAGTATAATATTGCTACAAATAAAAAGGTGTACAAAAAATATAAACGGGGTATGAAAACAAGGAGAGAGGGCATAACATACACAAAAACAAACGGGTATGAAGGGTACAATAATTACCATAGAGATCTTGTCGCAGGGCAAGCGTCCAAAATTATCACTGTCGAAAGTGTCCGTTTGGGTAAGGAGGTCCCTTGAGAACATATGTGTAAAATGACACATCTACAGTATGGGGGGAATCTAGCCATGGTTGCCAGATTCTGTAGAATAGGTCTAACTTATCTTCCCTCACCGCAGCCATTTTTTCTGAGAGCATTGTGGAGTTGATCCTATCCCCCACTGCAGAGAAGGAAAGTTGGGGAGATCGCCACCTGGAGGCAATATGAATTCTAGTGGCTAACATTATAAACTGGGCCAAATTAAAAGGGGCATATCTAACATGTGTTGGCCTATCCCCCAACAAACAAGTTGCGGGGTTCAGAGGCCAACGTATATGCAATATGGAGCGTATCACATCAACTACGGACCTCCAGAGGGCGATAAGCCTAGGACATTGCCACCAAATGTGACCCATTGTTCCTGGGACTAGACAACCCCTAAAGCATTCAGGGGCAACCGATGGATATATCGTGTGTAAGCGTGTAGGGACATAATAAGCGCGGTGCAGAAGTTTAACAGCCGTCTTGACCACTTGCATACTACCCCTTGTAATGTGTTCACAGCAGGAGTGCCATCTGGATAGAGAGAGTGAAGTTCAATTCTGATTCCCATTGGGTCATGTAAGGGAGTTTTGTGTCAGGAGGGGGTCTGGTAGAGGAGGAATACATCCTGGACAATGCCCCTGAAAGCAGAGGCGTGTAGAGTGCCATGGCTTTATAGCTCGTAGTCGTCAAACCTGTCAGTGACCCCACCATAGAGCTCAGAAAAAAAAAGACCTGGTTAGCTCTAAAGCTTTCCGTAAGCGGAGGAGCAAACCTATTGTTAAAAGTGGCAATGGACATGAGCTGTCGGCCTACCAAAAAGTCGTGTACCCTGAACAGTTTCTGCGAATGCCACCACGCAAAGTTCACAGAGTCCAGACCAGGGGGGAAAGAAGGGTTAAGGAAAAGTGGAGTAGCGGGAGGAACAGAGGATTGAAGAGATAGCTTAAACCTGACAGATCTCCAAAGAAGGAAAGAGTATCGTGGGAGAAGAGCCACCGAGGGTAGGTAACGGGAGACAGAACCAGTCAGCCACATTAAGGAGCATAAAGAATATGGGGCTACAAGGTCGTTTTCAAGAAATACCCATCTAGGGTGCCCTGTCTTCGCATTACAAAGTAGCAATTGAGCTAACCGAGCAGCTTGGAAATATTTAACTAGATTAGGTACTGATTGGCCACCCAAAGATTTATGGTAATACATCATTTTGCGGGGAATACGAAGCCTAAAACCTCTCCATATAAATTTAAAAATGTCCGCCTGAAGTTTGTCAAGGTCCGGGACCTGAATAGGGATAGTGTGAAATAAGTAGAGAAGGCGAGGAAGGAGAACCATTTTAATAGAGTGGATACGACCCATCCAGGAGATGTGAGGTAGATCCCATTTCCTCATGTCCTCACGAAGTGATTTGAATAGAGGGAGGTAATTCAGATTGTAGAGAGATGATAGGGAAACAGGGAGAGCTATCCCAAGGTAGGGAATAGATGAGGAAGCAGAAGGCAAGTCGAAGTTGAGAGATATACGTTTTTGGGTATGGGGTGAGGTTTGGTAGTATAGTACATCCGGCTTAGACCGGTTTACTTTTAAACTGGAGACCCCCGCAAAGCGGTCTAGTAGGGAGAAGAGATGAGGAAGGGAAACCAATGGGGAAGTGAGAGTGAGTAGGAGATCATCTGCAAAAAGATTAGTAAGGTAAGAAGAGCTGGCAATCTGAACCCCCTTGATGTCCGGATGATCCCTTATAAGTATTGCAAGTGGCTCCATTGCTAGCGCAAATAGTGCCGGGGAAAGGGGGCACCCCTGGCGTGTTCCTCTCTCAATACTGATGGGGACGGGAGAAGGCATAGGTAGTTTAAGGTAGGCTTTAGGGGAGGAGTATAGCGCACCTTGAGCCTGAATAAAAGGGCCAGAGAATCCCATATGCTGGAGGACTCCAAACAGGTAAGACCAGGAAACAGAATCGAAAGCTTTTTCTATGTCAAGTCCCAATGAAGTCAAAGAAGAGGAAGTGGTCTCTGCCCAATGAATGATGTTGAGAACTTTCCTAATGTTGTCAGGTGCTTGTCGACCAGGTATGAAGCCCACCTGGTCGTGATGTACTAAACCAGGGAGCAGGGAGTTCAAACGGCCAGCTAGGATAGATGTGAAAAGTTTAGTATAATGAGGGAGATAGGTCTGTAGTTGGAGGGAAGCAGAGGATCCTTTTTGGGTTTAGGGATGACCACCATAGAAGCCTGAAGAAAATCAGAAGGCATGGGGCCCCAGAAAGAAGTTTGTTGCAGAAAGAGGAAATATGAGGAGTTAAGGTATCAGAGAACTTCTTATACCAGTTTCAGGGCATAGATTACCTTTGCTACTTCCTTAGAAGTGATCGGAGAGTTAAGATATTCCCGCTGATCTGGGGTTAACCTTGGCAAGGATAAATATGATAAAAAGGCGTCCACTGCTGCAGGTGAGGGAGGGGACTGTTCACTGTAAAGAGAAGTATAGAATGAGTTAAAAGAATCATAGATACGGGAAGGGTTTGAGGAAAAGCATCCGGCCTGATCTGGACTCTGTGCACCCTATTAATGCGCTGTCTCTTCCTCAGCATATGCGCTAACAGTTTGTCCGGCTTGTTAGCCCACCTATAATAAGTCGCCTGGGTCCGCCTCAAGGCCCTCTCAGTGTTATCTGTAAGGATAGTATGGTAGCCCATGGGGGGGTGTATGGTAGGGATGGTATGATGTTGATATATGAGGGGTTAATATTAACCCAGTCACTCGTGACGCCAGGGTGGGGGCTGGTATGCTGAATCTATGTTCCGGCCTATCGCCGCCCTTCCCAGAAGCGATAGGTGCAATGAAATGACTGAAGGTCCACAAGCAGATTTAACTTGAACTTGAATAACTTTACTGCAGTGCTTGCAATATCCAATACGTAGTAACAGTCTCTTAATACAGTTGGTTACTTAGCGACTGGCAGAAGTTGCGGACCTTGCATTAAACTTGTAGTCTCTGAATTTAGGGAGTGATGTGCAGATCCATCTGGATTTAGGGGAAATATTGGGTCCGGTGATACTGCAGAGTGCTTAGGGGATGATACACTCTATAATTTAGATCATTTGGCCGTTGCCGCAAGGCTCAGGCCTAACTCACTGTGATTACTGCGATATAGGTCTTCTCTCATCCAGAGCTAGGAGAAAGAGAGTGAGAAGATGGCCGCCGCTCCCTTATATGGGCAGGGGGCGTGGCGATTCTGATTGGTCCGAACGTCTGCCATTCACCAGTACATGGTGTGGTGGGATTACTGACATAAGAGTGCCTCCAAAGGTCCTTAAGCTAAAGCCATAGAGTTCACCCTGTCACATGACCCGCAGATCCTGCAACGCTAATAGAAACAGGTAATTAACCATTTATATACTGAAATAATACTATATACATTATTCCATGGACAAATTAGAAATCTATATACAATAATAGAGGCGACTAGGGGCGGACTGACTAACAGAGATTACTAAGTCCTACAATAGCATCTAATTGTCGTTTAGTGGAACGCATAGAATGGTATAAATATGGAGTCGGCATTTGTTGATGGGCTATGACCAATCTTGCAAATTTATGTTCAAGTAATGTTTGGGCCTTACGACAGGAGCGTTTAAGACCTGAGGCTATAGCAATGATCCTGCCCCTAATGGTGGCTTTATGAGCCATCCAGGTCCAACCAGGGTTGGACTCTGGGGTGACATTTTCAGCAAAGTATGTAGTCAAAGCGGCATAAGGTGTGGTGTCACGGGGTTGGAACGAGAAGACAGAGAAAACCATATCATGGTCAGACCAGGAACACGGAATATGGCGGGCATATTGTAGAGCTGGGATTGAGGAGGTGTTTGTAAGGATCCAGTCTATCCTAGTGTATAGCTTATGTGCTGGAGAATAATAACAGTACCCACGCTGTGACAGGTTATGTTCCCTCCATGTATCTACAAGGTCAGTGTCAGGGAATGAGTTTTGAAGAACTCGCTGCTGTGCACCGGACCTCCTAAACGCTGTAGTATGGGATCTATCCAGAACACCATTGAACACAACATTAAAGTCCCCACACCAGATAAGGAGTACATACTGCAAAGACATCCATTTCTGACACATAGTGGCAAAAAAGTGGATTGGGTCCTCAGTAGGGGCGTAGGTATTAACTATGCACATAGGGGTGTCACGGTAAAGGCCCTCCAGGATTAGAAATCGACCCTCAGGGTCAGATATAGTGGAAGTGACGGAAAAGGGGAATGAGTTGTGGAGAAGGGTCACCACTCCTCTAGATTTAGAGATAAATGAGGATGTGAAGATTCTATTATAATTTGGATTAAAATAAGCTGGGAATGAGGAGGGAGTGAAATGTGATTCTTGGATACATAAAATGACAGGGTTATGGGAAACATAATCCCAGAAGGCCTTTTTCCGCTTCACAGGGGAGTTGAAGCCCCTCACATTGTGCGATAGGACTCTACACATAACAAATTATACAAAACAATTGCCTATGGAACACTAAATACCCTGGGCATAGACATAGGGACACTGGTACAATATGCATCTGTGAAGGACAGGAGATCCATTTGGTAGGGTAAATCTGGAAAAAGGGTACGCCCTCAAAATAAGAAAAAACATACAAAGGGATAACAAACTGGGGAAACAAAAACCAAACAATCAGTACAGTAGTACAGGACAGGGTCACCACATTAAGCCTGGTCGTGACCAACGATCCCATGTGTCTAGGACACGGAGGCAACAAGGTAGTCCGGACCGCCAAGCCTCCTAAAGTGGGGGGGTAGCAGCAGATAGTTTTCAAGAAGACAATGATGAAGAAAAGGGGGAAGGGAGAAAAAAGAAGATAAAGAATGTAGTATCAGGAATAGTCAAGGTGAGGGAAGGAAGGGGGGGGCGGAGGGGATGGTGAGGAAGATGGGGGGAAGGAAGGAGAGGGGGGAAGGAAGGAGAGGGGGGAAGGAAGGAGGGGGGGGGAAGGAAGGAGAGGAGAAGGAAGGAGGGGGGGGGAAGGAGAGGGGAAGGAAGGAGGGGGGGGAGTCAGGGGGGTTAGAGGGTAGAAATAAGCGTATGGAGACAAAAAGAAAAACCAAAGAGAGAAAATGGTCAGGAATGCATTCAACAGAAGAACTGGAACAGGTGGCTGGATGCATTCTTAGGTCAGGGAGATCCAACTGCAAAGGAGCAACAGAACATCCATGGAGACAGGAACCGTCCAGAGACAATCCTCAGGTAATAGGTAACATAATCCAACATAGTCAAAGGTAGCTTCAGCCATCAGGGTACGAGGGAAGGGACCTGCAACGTTTCTGGCTGGATCCAGTACGGTGCCAAACTCTCCTGGATATTTGTGATCTGGGTGGCTGGGGTGGTTGATCGTCATATTTTATCTTTTCGCGTTGCAAGACAGTGTATGGACTAGGTAGGCATGAGAATTGACTTGGAACTGCAGGCTAAAAGGAAAGCCCCACTTATATTTAATGTGTTGTTTCTGTAGAGCCAAGGTTATAAGTTTCATGGTGCGGCGCCTCTCCAGCGTGGAGGGTGCCAAATCTGCATATATATGGACAGACACAGGCATGCCCGGCAGGGGAGAAACATTACGTGCATCTTGGAGAATACGGTCCCTCATGTCAGCATAATGTAGTTTAAGGATCACATCCCTGGGAATGTCCTGGTTTTTAGGCCGTGAGAGGGCTCTGTGAATCCTGTCCATACGGAATTGACTCACATCCATTTGTGGAAGGAGGGCAGCAAATGAGCTCGTAACTGCTGGAGTCAGGTCAGAGACATTTTCTGGCAGTCCCCGTATACGTAAATTAGCTCGCCTCGACCTATTCTCGAGGTCTTCCAGTTTAAGCTCAAGGGCTTTCAGCTTGTCTGCATGGTCAGTGAGAGTTAGCCTGTCATGCTCTAGGTCATCTGCAAGTTTGTCATGTTAAAGTTCCAGGTCTGAAACCCGTTGCCCCAGCTCACCCACCTGTTTAGTAAAGTCCACCACCACCTTGGAAAGTTCCTCTCTAAACATCTTTTGGATGTGGGTAAAAAGGGCAGAAGAATCCATGTGGATCTCCGCATCGGCTTGAGCTGACGGCACATCAGTTATGTCGTCTTCATCCTCTGTGGTAGTAGCAGCGTGGGACGCCGCCGGCGCCATATTTGTTTGCAGGCCCGCCCGGAACATTTCGGGAATTGTCTGCGATAACTGCTGAGGATCTCCGCCAGACTCCTTCTTGTCTTCCACCGACATGTCAAGAGGAGGTATGAGGAAAATCTGCTGCTTAGGAGCCCTGCTCAGCGAGGCTAAGAGATTGCGGCCGGTACGGAGCTCGCAAAGAGTGCATCCTACTCAGCAAGCTCCGCGCATGCGCCTCCCCTTATTACATTACGTGAGGGGTGTAGTTTCCAAAATGAGGTCTAATATGTGAGCGGGGGGGGGGGGGGTAACTTTTCAGGCACTATGGGGGCTTTGTAAACGCACATGGCCTTCAATTTCGGACACAATTAAGGCTCACTATACCACTTGTTATATTCCGTGAGGGGTGTAGTTTCCAAAATGGGGTCACATCTGAGTATTTTTTGTTTTGCGTTTATGTCAGAACCGCTGTAAAATCAGCCACCCCTGTGCAAATCACCAATTTAGGCCTCAAATGTACATGGCACGCTCTCACTCCTGAGCCTTGTTGTGCGCCCGCAGAGCACTTTACACCCACATATGGGGTATTTCCATACTCAGGAAAAATTGTGTTACAAATTTTGGGGATCCCCGGTCGGAAGAAGCACACATTCACGTGTGAAACTGCCGGTGTAGCCTCTGAGCGACATAACACCTGTGCTGATGCTGTGATCCAGCTCCCCGTGAACCGGACTCCCACACGAACTGTCTCCGCTGAGCGGTGAGTGCACGTACATGCTTTCTTTTTTGTTCATGATTAACAAATCTGTTTAACTTTCTGGAGCCAGTTTAACTTTTTTCCTGGAATACCCCTTTAAAGTCTTCTTCTGTTTTGCACCACAGAGCACCGTATTGATTGATGCATCTGTATGTGGTTAGTGTACAGCTGGAGCAGCGTTCACAGGTCAGGGGGCATACGTTGGGTATATTTAGTGCCGACTGTGTTTCTACCTATTTCACAAAAAAGAAAGTGACTGGGTCTTTTCCATTAAGAGAGGCACAAATATAAACAATTAATACTGAATGTGAAGAGATTGCAGTCGACTCATCAATATATACAAACTGTTACGCCTAGCGCTCCGGGTCCCCGCTCCTCCCCGGAGCGCTCACGGCGTCTTTCTCCCTGCAGCTCCCCGGTCAGTCCCGCTGACCGGGAGCGCTGCACTGTCATGGCCGTTGGGGATGCGATTCGCACAGCGGGACGCGCCCGCTCGCGAATCGCATCCCGGGTCACTTACCCGTCCCGGTCCCCTGCTGTCATGTGCTGGCGCGCGCGGCTCCGCTCTCTAGGGCGCGCACGCGCCAGCTCTCTGAGACTTAAAGGGCCAGTGCACCAATGATTGGTGCCTGGCCCAATTAGCTTAATTGGCTTCCACCTGCTCCCAGACTATATCTGATCTCCTCCCATGTACTCCCTTGCCGGATCTTGTTGCCTTGTGCCAGTGAAAGCGTTTCCTTGTGTGTTCCTAGCCTGTGTACCTGAACTTCTGCTACCCATCCTGACTACGAACCTTGCCGCCTGCCCCCGACCTTCTGCTACGTCTGACCTTGCCTCTGCCTAGTCCTTCTGTCCCACGCCTTCTCAGTAGTCAGCG
Organism: Hyla sarda; assembly: GCF_029499605.1. Classification (NCBI taxonomy): domain Eukaryota; kingdom Metazoa; phylum Chordata; class Amphibia; order Anura; family Hylidae; genus Hyla; species Hyla sarda. The sequence goes on along the minus strand of NC_079197.1, from coordinate 186,762,302 downwards.
AGGTTGAGCCGTTGCTAGTGGATACGACCTGGTTGCTACTGCCGCAGCAAGACCATCCCGCTTTGCGGCGGGCTCTGGTGAAAACCAGTAGCCTCTTAGAACCGGTCCACTAGCACGGTCCACGCCAATCCCTCGCTGACACAGAGGATCCACCTCCTACCAGCCGGGATCGTGACAGTAGATCCGGCCATGGATCCCGCTGAGGTGCCGCTGCCAAGTCTCGCTGATCTTCCCACGGTGGTCGCTCAGCAATCGCAGCAGATTGCCCAACAAGGACAGCAGCTGTCGCAGTTGACCGCCATGTTACAGCAACTTCTGCCTCTGCTACAGCAGCAACCATCTCCTCCGCCAGCTCCTGCACCTCCTCCGCAGCGAGTGGCCGCTCCTAACCTCCGCTTGTCCCTGCCGGACAAATTTGATGGGGACTCTAAACTCTGCCGTGGATTTTTGTCTCAGTGTTCCCTGCATATGGAGATGTTGTCGGACTTGTTTCCTACAGAACGGTCTAAGGTGGCGTTCGTAGTAAGCCTTCTTTCAGGAAAGGCCTTGTCTTGGGCCACACCGCTCTGGGACCGCAATGATCCTGCCACAGCCACAGTCCAGTCCTTCTTCGCTGAAGTCCGAAGTGTCTTCGAGGAACCTGCCCGAGCTTCTTCTGCTGAGACTGCCCTGCTGAACCTGGTCCAGGGTAATTCTTCCGTTGGCGAGTACGCCATACAATTTCGTACTCTTGCTTCTGAACTATCCTGGAATAATGAGGCTCTCTGCGCGACCTTTAAAAAAGGCCTATCCAGTCGCATCAAGGATGTGCTGGCCGCACGAGAGATTCCTGCCAACCTCCAAGAACTCATCCATTTGGCTACCCGCATTGACATGCGTTTTTCTGAGCGACACCAAGAGCTCCGCCAGGAAAAAGACTTAGATCTCTGGGCACCTCTCCCACAGCATCCTTTGCAGTCTTCGCCTGGGCCTCCCGCCGAGGAGGCCATGCAAGTGGATCGGTCTCGCCTGACCCAGGAAGAAAGGAATCGCCGTAGAGAAGAAAATCTCTGTCTGTACTGTGCCAGTACCGAGCATTTCTTGGTGGATTGCCCTATCCGTCCTCCACGCCTGGGAAACGCACGCACGCACCCAGCTCACGTGGGTGTTGCATCTTTTGGTTCTAAGTCTTCTTCTCCACGTCTCACGGTGCCCGTGCGGATTTCTCCTACAGCCAACTCCTCCCTCTCAGCCGTGGCCCTGCTTGGACTCCGGTGCCTCTGGAAATTTTATTTTGGAGTCCTTTGTTAATAAATTCAGCATCCCGGTGACCCGTCTCGTCAAACCGCTCTACATTTCCGCGGTCAACGGAGCCAGATTGGACTGCACCGTGCGTTACCGCACAGAACCCCTCCTGATGTCTATCGGACCCCACCACGAAAGGATTGAGTTCTTCATTCTCCCCAACTGTACCTCTGAGGTCCTCCTCGGTCTGCCATGGCTCCGGCTTCATTCCCCCACCCTTGATTGGACCACCGGGGAGATAAAGAACTGGGACTCTGCCTGCCACAGGAAGTGCCTCTCCCCCCCTCCCAGTCCAGTCAGGCAAGCCTCTGTGTCTCCTCATGGCTCCCGTCCTTGTGTCTCCCTGCCCCGTGCAGGCTTCACCCTCTGCCCTCCCTCCCCATTCCCACTCCTGCTGTACTGCCTGCCATTGAGGAAACCATCCATTCTTTCCCGGTGTCCTCATCCCAGGGGAGGCAGTCACCGGACAAAAAAAAGGGGGAGACCTAAGGGGGGGGGGGTACTGTTACGCCTAGCGCTCCGGGTCCCCGCTCCTCCCCGGAGCCGCTCACGGCGTCTTTCTCCCTGCAGCTCCCCGGTCAGGTCCCGCTGACCGGGAGCGCTGCACTGTCATGGCCGTTGGGGATGCGATTCGCACAGCGGGACGCGCCCGCTCGCGAATCGCATCCCGGTCACTTACCCGTCCCGGTCCCCTGCTGTCATGTGCTGGCGCGCGCGGCTCCGCTCTCTAGGGCGCGCACGCGCCAGCTCTCTGAGACTTAAAGGGCCAGTGCACCAATGATTGGTGCCTGGCCCAATTAGCTTAATTGGCTTCCACCTGCTCCCAGACTATATCTGATCTCCTCCATGTACTCCCTTGCCGGATCTTGTTGCCTTGTGCCAGTGAAAGCGTTTAGTGTTGTCCAAGCCTGTGTACCTGAACTTCTGCTACCATCCTGACTACGAACCTTGCCGCCTGCCCCCGACCTTCTGCTACGTCTGACCTTGCCTCTGCCTAGTCCTTCTGTCCCACGCCTTCTCAGTAGTCAGCGAGGTTGTGCCGTTGCTAGTGGATACGACCTGGTTGCTTACTGCCGCAGCAAGACCATCCCGCTTTGCGGCGGGCTCTGGTGAAAACCAGTAGCCTCTTAGAACCGGTCCACTAGCACGGTCCACGCCAATCCCTCGCTGACACAGAGGATCCACCTCCTACCAGCCGGGATCGTGACACAAACACTTTTGGATCCTGTTCAACAATTGCCTTACAAAGCCTTTTCCTCATGTGCTGGCAATGCAATCCATTATTTGTGCAGCTGTATACTCACTATGGAGAATACATCCTAAAGTCTACACCATTTGTAACTTGAAGCTGATAAGGTCTCGGAAGGGCGATTTTTTTTTGCACAAAAGTAGGCAGTGCGAAACACTTTGGTGGTGAGGCAAACTTAAAGGGTACTCCGCTGCTCAGCATTTGGAACAAACCCCGCCCCCTCATGACATCATGTCCCGCCCCCTTAATGAAAGTCTTTGGGAGGGGGCGTGGCAGCACTGATCAGTGTTATCTGTGCTCGATTGCTCCAGTCTGCTGAGGCTGCCTGGAGCATTGAGGGACAGATCGGACTGCGAGGAGGCAGATAAGGGCCCTCCTAACGTCCTCTCAGCTGATTGGGACAACACAGTTTCACTGCAGTGGTCCCTGTCAGCTTTGCTGAGCTGCCAGGAATGTTTTTTTGTTAGTTTTTTTGATCGTAGCGTATAAAGGGTTATGCCGGGCATCACCGCGATCGGTGATGTCCGGCATTAGACACAGGTCCCAGCGTAGGTGGCTAGGTGGCTCTGTTCTGTTCCCTGCAGCAATTGATACAGTGAGTTTGGTCTCCTCCCGGCCTGGCAGGAGACCAAACTCAGGAAGTGCTTCTTTGCACTGACCTTGATTGACAGCTGCCCCGAGCCTCACTGAAAGCTGCGGCACAGAGCCTGAGGTCTTCTATTCATCAAGCGCTGCAACGATTTGTGGGCGTAAGTGGTCCCCCTACAGCTTCAGTGATGTCATGTCTGCTGGGAAATCCCACTTTCTCCTGCTGGAAGATTTCACTATGTGAGCAAGAAGAAAGGTAAGATACACAGCTTTTTAAAGCTCTGAAATTTTTTTAAAGCTCTGAAATTTTTTCTAAGGGTGGGAGGGGTGTTAGGAGTAGTTAGGGAACATAGCCTGAGTTAGTTTAGAAAAGTTTAGTTAGTGACAGGCACTCTTTGAGGATCTGGACAGTTTTTGAGGGGGAGTTGGGTTACCACCAATATGGCCCTTGGCAGCTGTCGCCCAGCTTTTCCCAGATTCCTGCACACACGTTTTCTAGTACATTTAGCTGGATTTGTTAGGAGTCTGGGAAAGCTGGGTGAGAAGTAATATAAAGCCCTATTGGTAGCTGCCATTTACTGTGTGTGGAGCAGTGTCTCTCTATGGATTTATTACTCGTCACCAGTGCAGGTTAGGTACCAGGGACACTGGGTGGCACAGTGCTTATTAGGGGGCACTATTATGTTTTGACGTGCTGTTGTGTGGCACTTATGTACCGAGAGCCCAGTGTGTGGAACAATTATATCCTGGAAGTGCAGTGTGTGGCACTATAATATCAAGGCAGCACCATCTGTGTGTATGTGGCACAATTGTATGTCCTGGCAACGCAATATGGGGCACTATTATATCCAGGAGGCACAGTGTGTGGCACTATTATGTCCATGGGGCCCTTTTCTATCCATGGGGCACTGTTATATTGGCACAGTGTGTGGCAGTGTAATATTCAGCATGGTTATATGTGGCATGTTTTTTTTTTGTCCTGGTAGCACAGTGTGGGGCACTGACTGATAAAATGACTGACTGGCTAGTGGCTACCTGCCGGCCTCAATGGTACATGTACAGCTACTAGCTAATCTACAGCGGCACTGACGAAATGTTCCCGCCTCTAAGCCTGCCACGCCTCCTGTACCGCCCCTCACTATATACACTCCGCCCAGCGTCAGGACGTAGAGGTGGTAACTGCACACAGCTAGGTGTCAGTGCTGTGACCGATAAGGGGGTGGAGCCTCGGCCCATGGTGGAGCCTGGTAAGTACGGGCGCTTCAGTGAACAGGAGGAGCGGCTTTCGTTGCTGTTGGTGCTGCCACTGCCTCCTGTCACTGCCCGGCGGCCGGTCCTGGGGCGCGGGTGGTCCTGCAGGACGCCTGACAAAGGGAACATTGTTCCTGTTGTGAAAAAAGGTCAGGAACAGCGTTCCAGTGCGTTCCTGCAGGACTCAAGCCCTGGGTCCAGTGGGCCATAAAATGACAAAATAGGTTATGTTCCCAGAATGGTGACCCAGAGCATAGCCAAAACTAAAAAATATACCTGTCCTAAATCCTAATAAATATGCTCTTAATAATTATTCTGGGAATGTGATGTGTGAGGCAACATAAAAAAGACCCCAATGCTAGTGACCCATGATCCATTTTTGGAAAAAAATACCCCCAGAGGTCTTATCAGGTTTTGTTTTGTTTTTTTATTTTTTTATTTTAGTGGTTTAACCCCTTCAGGACATAGGGCGTATGGATACGCCCTGAATCCCGAGTCCTTAAGGACCGAGGGCGTATCCATACGCCCGTGGGAATTCCGGCCCCCACCGCTAGCCGGTTGGGGACCGGAGCCGGATGCCTGCTGAAATCGTTCAGCAGGCATCCCGGCATATCGCCCAGGGGGGTCATTATGCCCCCCCCATGTCGGCGATCGCCGCAGATCGCTGGACAATTCAGTCCAGCGATCTGCGGCGATTCCGGGTCAATCGGGTCTCCAGTGACCCGGTGACCCGGAATTACTGGCTGTTCGGGGCCGTCTCTGACGGCCCCGAACAGCCAGAGCCTGCAGGGGTGAGGTGGCACTGGTGCCACCTCACGATCGCCCTGATTCGTCGGCCGGATTACCGGCCGACCAATCAGGGCGCCTGCTGCGGGTGTCACTCCCGCACCCGCTCCGCCCCTCTTCTGGAGGACGTGAGCGGGTGCGGGAAGACGACCCCCGGTGCTGGGGACCCCGATCCCCGGCGCCCCTGTTGGGATCGGGGCCCCAGGAGCAGCTGCGGCGGCAGAGACGACGAGGGACTGACCTGTGCTGCTGGATCGTTGGAGGTGAGTGACAGCCTCCTGCTGTTGCTTAGCAACAGCTCCCATCATGCAAAAAGGGCATGCTGGGAGCTGTAGTTATGCAACAGCAGGAGGCAGACCACCACAACTCCCAGCATTCCCTTATGGGCATGCTGGGACTTATGGTTTTGCAACAGCTGGAGGCACATTCTTTCTATGGAAAAGTGTACCTTCAGCTGTTGTATAACTACAACTCCCAGCTTGCACAAACAGCTAAAGTGCATGCTGGGAGTTGTAGTGGTGCATCTGCTGGTTGCATAACTACAACTCCCAGCATGCCCGTTGGCTGTCGGTGACTGCTGAGAGTTGTAGTTTTGCAACAGCTGAAGGCACACTGGTTGTGAAACTCAGAGTTTTTTTTTACCTAACTCAGTGTTTCACGACCGGTGTGCCTCCAGCTGTTGCAAACTACAACTCTCAGCAGTCACCGTACACCATGCACCGTACATGCTGGGAGTTGTAGTTTTGCAATAGCTGGAGGCACACTGGTTGTGAAACACTGAGTTAGGTCACAAACTCAGTGATACATAACCAGTGTGCCTACAGTTGTTGCAAAACTGCAACTCTCAGCAGTCACCGACAGCCAACGGGCATGCTGGGAGTTGTAGTTATGCAACAGCTGGATGTCCCCCCCCCCCCCCCCCCCCCCCCCCCCCCAATGTGAACGTACAGGGTACACTCACATGGGCGGAGGATTACAGTAAGTATCTGGCTGCAAATTTGTGCTGCCGCAAACTTTCTGCTGCAGCTCAAATTGCCAGCGAGAAACTACTGTGAACCCCCGCCCGTGTGACTGTACCCTAAAAACACTACACTACACTAACACAAAAAATAAAATAAAAAGTAAAAAACACTACGTATACACATACCCCTACACAGCCCCCCTCCCCTCCCCAATAAAAATGAAAAACGTCTGGTACGCCACTGTTTCCAGAACGGAGCCTCCAGCTGTTGCAAAACAACTCCCAGTATTGTCGGACAGCCGTTGACTGTCCAGGCATGCTGGGAGTTTTGCAACAGCTGGAGGCACCCTGTTTGGGAATCACTGGCGTAGAATACCCCTATGTCCACCCCTATGCAATCCCTAATTTAGGCCTCAAATGCGCATGGCGCTCTCACTTTGGAGCCCTGTCGTATTTCAAGGCAACAGTTTAGGGTCACATATGGGGTATCGCCGTACTCGGGAGAAATTGTGTTACAAATTTTGGGGGGTATTTTCTGCTTTTACCCTTTTTAAAAATTTAAAATTTTTGGGAAAACAAGCATTTTAGGTAAAAAAAATAATTTTTTTTTACATATGCAAAAGTCGTGAAACACCTGTGGGGTATAAAGGTTCACTTAACCCCTTGTTACGTTCCCCGAGGGGTCTAGTTTCCAAAATGGTATGCCATGTGTTTTTTTTTTGCTATCCTGGCACTATAGGGGCTTCCTAAATGCGGCATGCCCCCAGAGCAAAATTTGCGTTCAAAAAGCCAAATGTGACTCCTTCTCTTCTGAGACCTGTAGTGCGCCAGCAGAGCACTTTTCACTCCCATATGGGGTGTTTTCTGAATCGGGAGAAATTGGGCTTCAAATTATTGGGGTATTTTCTGCTATTACCCTTTTTAAAAATAAAAAATTTTTGGGAAAACAAGCATTTTAGGTAAAATTTTTTTTTTTTTTTTTTACATTTGCAAAAGTCGTGAAACACCTGTGGGGTATTAAGGTTCACTTTATCCCATGTTACATTCCCCGAGGGGTCTAGTTTCCAAAATGGTATGCCATGTGTTTTTTTTTTGCTGTTCTGGCACCATAAGGGCTTCCTAAAGGTAACATGCCCCCCAAAAACCATTTCAGAAAAACGTACTCTCCAAAATCCCCTTGTCGCTCCTTCCCTTCTGAGCCCTCTACTGCGCCCGCCGAACACTTTACATAGACATATGAGGTATGTGCTTACTCGAGAGAAATTGGGCTACAAATACAAGTAAAAATTTTGTCCTTTTACCCCTTCAAAAAATTCAAAAATTGGGTCTACAAGAACATGTGAGTGTAAAAAATGAAGATTGTGAATTTTCTCCTTCACTTTGCTGCTATTCGTGTGAAACTCCTAAAGGGTTAAAACGCTGACTGAATGTCATTTTGAATACTTTGGGGGGTGTAGTTTTATAATGGGGTCATTTATGGGGTATTTCTAATATGAAGACCCTTCAAATCCACTTCAAACCTGAACTGGTCCCTGAAAAATACTGAGTTTGAAAATTTTGTGAAAAATCGGAAAATTGCTGCTGACCGTTGAAGCCCTCTGATGTCTTCCAAAAGTAAAAACACATCAATTTTATGATGCAAACATAAAGTAGACATATTGTATATGTGAACCAAAAAAAAAATGTATTCGTAATATCCATTTTCCTTACAAGCAGAGAGCTTCAAAGTTAGAAAAATGCTAAATTTTCAAATTTTTCATCAAATTTACGGATTTTTCACCAAGAAAGGATGCAAGTATCGACAAAAATTTACCACTATGTTAAAGTAGAATATGTCACGAAAAAACAATCTCTGAATCAGAATGATAACTAAAAGCATTCCAGAGTTATTAATGTTTAAAGTGACAGTGGTCAGATGTGCAAAAAAACGCTCCGGTCCTTAAGGCCAAAATGGGCTCCGTCCTGAAGGGGTTAAGGGGTTAAAATTTGGAATGTACTCTGGACTTGGTACATTGGGGTCAAATTGTGAGAAATTAAAATGAAAAGGGAAAATTTAGTACTGCATGGAAGTGTGATACTCCCTGAAACAGTTTTTATTGCAGAGGCCCGGATGATCGGGGCAGGTGTCCCACTGAGTGGTGGTGTCCTTCCGTATCCCCCTCTTGTCCTTCCGTATCCCCCTCTTGTCCTTCCGTATCCCCCTCTTGTCCTTCCGTATCCCCCTCTTGTTCTTCCGTATCCCCCTCTTGTCCTTCCGTATCCCCCTCTTATCCTTCCGTATCCCCCTCTTGTCCTTCCGTATCCCCCTCTTGTTCTTCCGTATCCCCCTCTTGTCCTTCCATATCCCCCTCTTGTTCTTCCGTATCCCCCTCTTGTCCTTCCGTATCCCCCTCTTATCCTTCCGTATCCCCCTCTTGTCCTTCCGTATCCCCCTCTTGTTCTTCCGTATCCCCCTCTTGTCCTTCCGTATCCCCCTCTTGTCCTTCCGTATCCCCCTCTTGTTCTTCCGTATCCCCCTCTTGTCCTTCCGTATCTCCCTCTTGTCCTTCCGTATCCCCCTCTTGTCCTTCCGTATCCCCCTCTTGTCCTTCCGTATCCCCCTCTTGTACTTCTGGACTCCTATTACGAGCGGCATGGATGCTCTTACTAGTGTCAGCCACTGGCTCAATATTATGGAGGGGGTGTGGCCTCGCCTGTCGGCATCTTCGCCACCTTCTGGGGGACTCATCCTCAGTGCTAGATGATGAGGAGGACGAGGAAGAACACAGGAAAGTAGGATCTTCCTCATCCTCACTGGCAGACTCAGAGTCAGAGGCAAGTAAAGCATTTGCCTCCTCCGCCGAAAATGCCCGGCAAGCCATCGCCTTTTTTCCACTGTGTCAGGCGGGGAAGTGTGTAGTGTATGTGCTTGGTGTGAACTATATATAATGGTGGGTCCCGTGACCCGTATGACCGGAATTGCTGCAGATCGCTGGTGTGAATTCATCGGCGATCTGGGGCGATCACCGACATGGGGGGTCAGGACCCCCCTCGGCGTTGTCACGGGATGCCTGCTGAATGATTTCAGCTGTCATCCCGCTCCGGTCCCTGCCCGGTGCGCAGCGGGGACCGAAATTCCCACGGGCGTACAGGTACGCCCTGGGTCCTTAAGTGGTTAATGCTGGAAAGAGAGAAAAATCCTGTAGAGAGATGGAATGGTGACATCGTATCCTCCAGGGATCGTATTCCTGGGGAAGAAACCACAGAGCTGGAGATGATGGAGATGACTGAAATAATGAAGATTATTGAGATGACGGAGCTGTTGGAGATGACGGAGCTGTTGGAGATGACGGAGCTGTTGGAGATGACATAGATGATGGAAATGACAGATGATGGAGATTATTGAGAAGACAGGTTATGGAAATTATGGAGATAATGGAGATGATGAAGCTGATTGAGATGACAAAGATGATGGAGATTATTGAGATGATGGAGATCACAGAGATGATGGAGATTAAGGTCGATAAATAACATGGGTAAAGTGAATAAAATCCCCCCCCCCCCCCCCCAAAAAAAAAAAAAAAAAAACATTAAAAAGACTGAAGGAAATAAGATAATACCAAAAAGGAACACATGGCGCTGGGAGCATAGACATAAACAGGGGCACAGGAGCATTGCGGGAGCAAGATTCCAGTAACCGTTTGTACAATATCTAATACTTGGGCCCAGAGGGTCTTAAAGGGGTACTCTGGAGGGAATACATATTTATAAATTACTTATGTAAAAATCTTAACCCTTCCAGTACTTATCAGCTGCTGTAGGCTCCACAGGAAGTTGGGTAGTTTTTTTCCAGTCTGAGCACAGTGCTCTCTGCTGCCACCTCTGTCCGTGTCAGGAACGGTCAAGATTAGGAGCAAATCCCCATAGCAAACCTCTCCTGCTTTTGAGCCCTTTGGCTCTATCCTGAGGCTATATTTATGTCCAATCTGCTTCCCCTAGAGCTTCTGCAAAACTAGAACTTCCAGCATGACTGGACAGCCATACTTCAGTGGATAACATTTTATTTAATTTTTTATTATTTTTATTTTCAAAATAATTGGTGCCAGAAAGTTAGACAAATTTGTAAATTACTTATATATATAAAAATCTAAATCCTTCCAGTACTTATCAGCTGCTGTATGCTCCACAGGAGGTTATGTAGTTCTTTCCTGTCTGACCACAGTGCTCTCTGCTGACACCTCTGTCCGTGTCAGGAACTGTCCAGAGTAGAAGCAAATCCCCATAGCAAACCTCTCCTGCTCTGGACAGTTCCTGACATGTACAAAGATGGCAGCAGAGAGCACTGTGATCAGACTGGAAAAAACTACACAACTTCCTCTGGAGCATACAGCAGCTAAGTACTGGAAGGGTTCAGATTTTTGTATAGAAATCATTTACAAATCTATATAACTTTCTGGTACCAGTGGAGCTGAAAATAATTGTTGAGTACCCCTTTAAGTGCTAATGGCTGTCCGGGCATGCTGGGAGTTGTAGTTTTACAACAGCTGGAGGCACCCTGGTTAGAAAACACTGGTATTATGCCTAAATCACATGGCCAAAACTAGCATTATTGCATTCTGCATCTCAGTTAATATGAATGGATTCAGTTGCATTGTGATCCGCAATTTGCTGCAACTGCGAACATAAATCCGCCCTCTGTTTTGTCGCAGTTGCGGCCCCTTCCGTGTCCTCTGATTATCAGTATTTTAGCCATTTTGCATCTGTTTATCCAAAGTGCATTTTCTGCCAGGAAAAGCCCATCTGTAGTTACGGTACAAAAATATGGATGTAAAAATGGCGCAATTCTTGTGTACTTTGTCCGCAGTTTAGGTCTGTACATTCATATACCAAAACGTTGATATAAAAGAAGCCTAATACGATGATTAAGCGTAATTTACATGGGACTGTAAATCCTCTTTAATTACATGTACACTTTAATACTAATACGATATTAATAACCCTCGGCTCTCATTGACTTTGGCGCCATCTGATTCTCGCTGGTTTCCGGCCCATATTTCTCTTCCCTCGTTTATTATGTAATGGAGGGCGGATTATTAACATCTGGTTTATTAAGGATGCACAAATCCCCAATTATTTGTCACCTCCCCCCCCCCGCAGTTTACAATACAATTATTGATTGATTTGTAAACCATTAGTAATAAACTAGTGGGAGGCGAATGATTAGGAGCCGAGCTGAGAGGTAATTGCGCCACATAACTCACTCGCCGCCGTTCTCCTAATCTGGCTCCGCAGCCGTCCCCTCCATTAATATTGTTTCGCTCCACCTGTAGTCGTCGGATCCCATCTGGTTATTACATTGCACACTGTAACAAAGTGTCAGCTCATGGGGTCCACAGTGGGATTAAAGCACAATCCATCCAGCTCCGTATTTCATCTGGTCAGCCGCTGCCCGAGCAGACGAGGTTACGGTAAATGGCGCCGGTGCTGATAACAGGACACTTTGTTTCTTCTATGGGGAGAATAAAGAGCCACAATAAATAAAAGAGATGAACATATAGCAGTACCCCTATATATATATTATACACCTCTGCTCTATCTGTATACTGCTGCTGCTATCTCTATGGGATCAGGATATATAGTAGTTATACACCTCCCCTACAGCTCTATCTGTATACTGCTGCTATCTCTATGGGATCAGGATATATAGTAATTATACACCTCTCCCCCAGCTCTATCTGTATACTGCTGCTATCTCTATGGGATCAGGATATATAGTAATTATACACCTCTCCCCCAGCTCTATCTGTATATTGTTGCTATCTCTATGGGATCAGGATCTATAGTAGTTATACACCTCCCCTCCAGCTCTATATGTATACTGCTGCTATCTCTATGGGATCAGGATATATAGTAGTCATTCACCTCCCCTCCAGCTCCATCTGTATACTGCTGCTGTCTCTATGGGATCAGGATATATAGTAGTTATACACCTCCCCTCCAGCTCTATCTGTATACTGTTGCTATCTCTATGGGATTAGGATCTATAGTAGTTATACACCTCCCCTTCAGATCTATCTGTATACTGTTGCTATATCTATGGGATCAGGATATTTTGTAGTCATACACCTCCCCTCCAGCTCTATCTGTATACTGTTGCTATATCTATGGGATCAGGATCTATAGTAGTTATACACCTCCCTTCCAGCTCTATCTGTATACTGCTGCTATCTCTATGGGACCAGGATATATAGTAGTCATTCACCTCCCCTCCAGCTCCATCTGTATACTGCTGCTATCTCTATGGGATAAGGATATATAGTAGTCATTCACCTCTCCTTCAGCTCTATCTGTATACTGCTGCTATCTCTATGGGATCAGGATATATAGTAGTCATTCACCTCCCCTGCAGCTCCATCTGTATACTGCTGCTATCTCTATGGGATCAGGATCTATAGTAGTTATACACCTCCCCTTCAGCTCTATCTGTATACTGCTGCTATCTCTATGGGATCAGGATCTATAGTAGTCATTCACCTCCCCTCCAGCTCCATCTGTATACTGCTGCTATCTCTATGGGATCAGGATATATAGTAGTCATTCACCTCCCCTGCAGCTCCATCTGTATACTGCTTCTATCTCTATGGGATCAGGATCTATAGTAGTTATACACCTCCCCTTCTGCTCTATCTGTATACTGCTGCTATCTCTATGGGATCAGGATCTATAGTAGTCATTCACCTCCCCTCCAGCTCCATCTGTATACTGCTGCTATCTCTATGGGATCAGTATATTTAGTAGTCATACACCTCCCCTCTAGCTCCATCTGTATACTGCTGCTATCTCTATGGGATCAGTATATTTAGTAGTCATACACCTCCCCTCCAGCTCCATCTGTATACTGCTGCTATCTCTATGGGATCAGTATATTTAGTAGTCATACACCTCCCCTCCAGCTCCATCTGTATACTGCTGCTATCTCTATGGGATCAGTATATTTAGTAGTCATACACCTCCCCTCCAGCTCCATCTGTATACTGCTGCTATCTCTATGGGATCAGTATATTTAGTAGTCATACACCTCCCCTCCAGCTCCATCTGTATACTGCTGCTATCTCTATGGGATCAGTATATTTAGTAGTCATACACCTCCCCTCCAGCTCCATCTGTATACTGCTGCTATCTCTATGGGATCAGTATATTTAGTAGTCATACACCTCCCCTCCAGCTCCATCTGTATACTGCTGCTATCTCTATGGGATCAGTATATTTAGTAGTCATACACCTCCCCTCCAGCTCTATCTGTATACTGCTGCTATCTCTATGGGATCAGTATATTTAGTAGTCATACACCTCCCCTCCAGCTCCATCTGTATACTGCTGCTATCTCTATGGGATCAGTATATTTAGTAGTCATACACCTCCCCTCCAGCTCTATCTGTATACTGCTGCTATCTCTATGGGATCAGTATATTTAGTAGTCATACACCTCCCCTCCAGCTCTATCTGTATACTGCTGCTATCTCTATGGGATCAGTATATTTAGTAGTCATACACCTCCCCTCCAGCTCCATCTGTATACTGTTGCCGCTATCTCTATGTAAAGTTATAAATCTCCCTTGAGGTTCTGTTCACACATGGGCCCTCACTTACTATTCTAAACCCGACTTGTTTTGTCGGGTTTTTTTGGCGCATCTTTGTCTGTGACATGCCGCAGACATCGTGCGCCAGTCTGCAACACGATGCGACATTTTTTCCCGACTGACCCGATGTGGATTCTCCCAAACCCGAAAAAGGGGCGTAACCCGACATTTCTGAGCTTTCCCACGTATTTATAAAGGTTTCCAACCCGAATTTGTTGAATTGTTGTGGGTTTTTTCCCGACAGCTCAGAGGAGTTGGAAACCAAAACCAACAAAACCCACGAGCGACAAACAGGATGCGACATAATAATAAATACCAGGGGAAAAAGCAACATAATAATAAATACCAGGGGAAAAAAGAATCGGGTAAGAAAGAAACATAGACTTACAACCCGATTTTCTAAGTAAATGAGGGCCATGATGTTGTTGATGCATTTTCCCAAAATTGAGGGAAATTAGAACTATTTTCCTAAGACTGCAAAAAATACATAATTTTTACAGCTCAAAACACTATAATATTTATAATATACTACACAAAATGTGGTAAAAAAAAAAGCAACATTTGAACACGGCCCAAAGACTTCAAATCTTCATAAAACACCTCAGTGTCACCTTTACCTCATGGAGATGTTGTTCTTTGTTGTTCTTTGAATAAGAAAACATTTTAAAGCTGCAGGTATTGTTAAGTGACTCCCATTTGTCTCAGCAGTTTAGGCTGCTGGAGTCTAGCAAGGTAATAAGATCCCCAGGTGTAGTGATGAGACTTCACCCCCTCTCTCTGCAGTGTATGATTTGAATGATGGAATTGGAACCAATATGGATAAAAAAATTAAAAAAAAAGCATGCCTGCCACAACAGCTAAAACAGGTCAGCACAAGGCATACACATGCATAAAGGGGTACTCCGGTGGAAAACATTTTTTATTTTTATTTTTTTAAATCAACTGGTGCCAGAAAGTTAAACAGATTTGTAAATTACTTCTATTAAAAATCTTAATCCTTCTAGTACTTATTAGCTGCTGAATACTACAGAGGAAATTATTTTCTTTTTGGAACACAGAGCTCTCTGCTGACATCTCTGTCCATTTTAAGAACTGTCCAGAGTAGGAGAAAATCCTCATAGAAAACATATTCTGCTCTGGACAGTTCCTAAAATGGACAGAGATGTCAGCAGAGAGCACTGTGTTCCAAAAAGAAAATAATTTCCTCTGTAGTATTCAGCAGCTAATAAGTAATGGAAGGATTAAGATTTTTTAATAGAAGTAATTTACAAATCTGTTTAACTTTCTGGCACCAGTTGATTTAAATAAATAAAAAAAGTTTTCCACCGGAGTACCCCTTTAATATCAGAGTTAGAGTGTCCACATAATAAAACCAAAATGCTCATCTAAGGGTCTATTCACACAGTGGAATTCCGGCTGAAATGAAAGCCCAATATACTTCTATGGGATTCCGCACTCCCGTCGACACTTCGGAATTTCCGATTGCGGAATTCCGCTAGCGGAATTCCGCAAGCGGAAATTCCGAAGTGTCGAATGGAGTGCGGAATCCCATAGAAGTGTATTGGGCTTTCATTTCAGCCGGAATTCCGCTGTGTGAATAGACCCTAAGGCTGGGTTCACACTGTGGAATTTCTGGACAGAATTTCTGCCAGAGATCAAGCATACGGCACTAGGACCGCACGGACTGCATTGCCGTCCCCATAGATGTCAATGCATTTCTGAGCAGATCTCCCAAAAGATACAGCCAGATATGCATTGCCATCTATGGGGACAGCAATACAGTCCGTGCGGTCCTAGTGCCGCTGGCTCAATCTCCGGCAGAAATTCTGCCCAGATGTTCCGTAGTGTGAACCCAGCCTAAAGGACCAGAATTCACGTGACAAATGGGATCAGCCAACAATACTACTCTGGTCAGTGACTAACTGCTGCTGCCAGACACCCAGCTTTTTAAGGAGCTTTGTCTGCAGTATCCATTAATGGAGAGATCCCAGAAGGGTGGGTGGGCTGCCGGGGCCCTATGCAGGGCCACATCCGCCCACCCTCCTGGGACCTCTCCATTCATATATGTCCGACACCAGACCCCCATGGACCAGGGAGCAGTCACTTACTACATGACAGCTGGAAGTTGTTTTTTAAATATTTATTAGAATGTGGAGCACATGGCTGACGGGTACATCGTGTCTCCTGTTGGCAGAACTTCAAGGGATAACACACGGATCATACACAGCGCCCATGCTGAGCGGAACATTCACACGACTAACACTGAAATAGTCAGAATCTGCACCGTGTAAAGACGACGCCTGTAAAGGGAAATCATCGCGATTATAACTGTATAATAATTAAAGGAAAAGCAACAGGAAGGGAAATGATCAGCACAATATACATTATATATAAAAGACATCCCCTACATTTCTGCATGCATACAACTAGTAATAAACTGCAACATATAGGGAAAAGGAGTAAAATATATATATATATATATATATATATATATATATATATATATAGCAAAATCATGTGTAGTTGCAGTATCTTGTAATAACCTTCTTTATTGGACTAACAAGATTATATAGAGAAGCTTTCGGGATTCCTCCCTTTATCAAGTCATAAGCATTTATGAGCTCACAAAGAGAAAACACACGTTCTGTCTCACAGAATATGCAGGGGTTAAAACAACATATGTGGAGAATGGACATTAAGTTGGGCCATACATTGTATAGTTATAGGATGATAGATACAGATAAGGATGAGGGGGGGGGGGGGGGGGCGGATCCAGAGTGGAGTCTCGGGAGGGGCACTATTAGAGTATTTTGTGTTGGCGGACAGAAAATAAGATTACGGAACTTACTATATTATTAAATGTATCATACAGTCCTAACCTTGTTTAAGACTCTTAGGCCATGCTCACATGTCAGAATAATTATCAAATATACCAATTGCCACAGAATGGGAAAGTGCTAAAGAAATTTTTACCATTTAAAACTACAGCTCCCAGTATGACCTAAGCAGTGGTGAGGGGATGCTGGGAGTTGTTGTTTCACCCATCATTACTGCAGAACTTACAAGTAACTCCAGCTCTGATGGGACATAGTGAGGAGAATACAGAATGATATCAGTGATTACAGGTGACCTCTTCTCTATAGTGAGGAGAATACACAATATCAGTGACTACAGGTGACGTCTTCTCTATAGTGAGGAGAATACACAATGATATCAGTGACTACAGGTGACGTCTTCTCTATAGTGAGGAGAATACAAAATGATATCAGTGATTACAGATGACCTCTTCTCTATAGTGAGGAGAATATACAATGATATCAGTGATTACAGATGACCTCTTCTCTATAGTGAGGAGAATACACAATGATATCAGTGTCTACAGGTGACGTCTTCTCTATAGTGAGGAGAATACACAATGATATCAGTGACTACAGGTGACGTCTTCTCTATAGTGAGGAGAATACAAAATAATATCAGTGATTACAGATGACCTCTTCTCTATAGTGAGGAGAATACACAATGATATCAGTGACTACAGGTGACGTCTTCTCTATAGTGAGGAGAATACACAATGATATCAGTGATTACAGATGACGTCTTCTCTATAGTGAGGAGAATACACTGATATCAGTGTCTACAGGTGACGTCTTCTCTATTGTGAGGAGAATACACAATGATATCAATGACTACAGGTGACGTCTTCTCTATAGTGAGGAGAATACAAAATGATATCAGTGATTACAGGTGACCTCTTCTCTATAGTGAGGAGAATACACAATGATATCAGTGACTACAGGTGACGTCTTCTCTATAGTGAGGAGAATACACAATGATATCAGTGATTACAGATGACCTCTTCTCTATAGTGAGGAGAATACACAATGATATCAGTGATTACAGGTGACGTCTCCCCTATAGTGAGGAGAATACACAATGATATCAGTGACTACAGGTGACGTCTTCTCTATAGTGAGGAGAATACACAATGATATCAGTGATTACAGGTGACGTCTTCTCTATAGTGAGGAGAATACACAATGATATCAGTGACTACAGGTGACGTCTTCTCTATAGTGAGGAGAATACACAATGATATCAGTGACTAGAGGTGACGTCTTCTCTATAGTGAGGAGAATACACAATATCAGTGACTACAGGTGACCTCTTCTCTATAGTGAGGAGAATACACAATGATATCAGTGATTACAGGGGACGTCTCCCCTATAGAGAGGAGAATACACAATGATATCAGTGATTACAGGTGACGTCTTCTCTATAGTTAGGAGAATACACAATGATATCAGTGACTACAGGTGATGTCTTCTCTATAGTGAGGAGAATACACAATGATATCAGTGACTACAGGTGACGTCTTCTCTATAGTGAGGAGAATACACAATGATATCAGTGACTACAGGTGATGTCTTCTCTATAGTGAGGAGAATACACAATGATATCAGTGACTACAGGTGACGTCTTCTCTATAGTGAGGAGAATACACAATGATATCAGTGACTACAGGTGACGTCTTCTCTATAGTGAAGAGAATACACAATGATATCAGTGACTACAGGTGACGTCTTCTCTATAGTCTTTCCTTATCTAATTCAGATGGTAAATACCACCAGGATTTGTTCCAGCTAAATCTTCTCTCTGCAGAACTTGATGCCCAGACGTCTTCTCACTATGTCAGCACATTCTGATCCTCTATATGAAAACAATAATTATCATAATACTGCCAAACACTGTATTCTTTGAATATAATACTGGCACACACCCTCTGAATATAATTCTGACACACTGTACCCCCTGAATATACAACACACTGTACCCTCTGAATATAATGCCGCCATACACTGTACCCTCTGAATATAATACTATCACACACTGCACCCTCTGAATATAATACTACCACACACTGCACTCTCTGAATATAATACTACCACACACTGCACTCTCTGAATATAATACTACCACACACTGTGCCCTCTAAATATAATACTACCACACACTGCACTCTCTGAATATAATACTACCACACACTGCACTCTCTGAATATAATACTACCACACACTGTGCCCTCTATATGTAATACTACCAAACACTGCACCCTCTGAATATAATACTATCACATACTGCACCCTCTAAATATAATACTATCACACACTGCACCCTCTGAATATAATACTATCACACAATGTACCCTCTAAATATAATACTATCACACACTGTACCCACTGAATATAATACTATCACACACTGTGCCCTCTATATGTAATACTACCAAACACTGCACCCTCTGAATATAATACTATCACACACTGCACCCTCTAAATATAATACTATCACACACTGCACCCTCTGAATATAATACTATCACACACTGCACCCTCTAAATATAATACTATCACACACTGCACCCTCTAAATATAATGCTATCACACTCTGCACCCTCTAAATATAATACTATCACACACTGCACCCTCTGAATATAATACTATCACACACTGCACCCTCTAAATATAATACTATCACACACTGCACCCTCTAAATATGATACTATCACACACTGCACCCTCTGAATATAATACTATCACACACTGCACTCTATAAATATAATACTATTACACACTGCACCCTCTAAATATAATACTATCACACACTGCACCCTCTGAATATAATACTATCACACACTGTACCCACTGATTATAATACTATCACACATTGTGCCCTCTAAATATAATACTATCACACACTGCACCCTCTGAATATAATACTATCACACACTGCACCCTCTAAATATAATAATATCACACACTGTACCCACTGAATATAATACTACCACACACTGTGCCCTCTAAATTTAATACTACCACACAGTGCATTCTCTGAATATAACTTGCTGTGCAGTGCACCCTCTGAGTAAAATACCGTAATATATGTATTGTGGCCCCTAAAAAACATACCACCCCAGAAATTCCTCATAATATACACTATACTTCTGAAAGGCAAAACCCTCTGTGCCTTCACATATAGTAATAATGCCCCATCTTGTGCCCTTACATATAATAATTATCACCCGTCCTGTTCCCCCCACATATAATGCCCCCCATGCTGTGCCCCTCACATATAATGCTCCTGTCATGTGCCCCACACATATAATGCCCCCTGTGCTGTGCCCTTCACATATAATGCCCCCATTCTTTGCCCCTCACATACAATGCCTCCATCATGCGCCCCTCATATATAATGCCCCCATCATGCGTCCCGCACATATAATGCCCCCATCATGCGTCCCGCACATATAATGCCCCCTGTGTTGTGCCCCTCACATATAATGCCCCCATCATGCGCCCCTCACATATAATGCCCCCTGTGCTGTGCCCCTCACATATAAAGCCCCCTGTCCTGTCCCCTCAGGGGGCATTATATGTGAGGGGCACAGCACAGGGGGCATTATATGTTTGGAGCACATGACAGGAACATTATATGTGAGGGGCACAGTACAGGGGGCATTATATATGAGGGGCGCATGATGGGGGCATTATATGTGAGGGGCAAAGAATGGGGGCATTATATGTGAGGGGCACAGCACAGAGGGCATTATATGTGAGGGGCGCATGATGGGGGCATTATATATGAGGGGCGCATGATGGGGAATTATATGTGAGGGGCACAGCACAGGGGGCATTATATGTGTGGGACACAGCACAGGGGGCAATATATGTGAGGGGAACAGCACAGGGGACATTATATGTGAGGGGCACAGGACAGGGGGCATTATATGATATAATGCCCCCTGTTCTGTGCCCCACACATATAATGCCCCCTGTCATGTGCTCTTCACATATAATGCCCCCTGTGCTTTGCCCTGCAGACCCTCATTAAATATTCCCTTTTCTCTGACCCCCCCTCCTCCTAACAGTGGTGCATATCCTGTTTCCCTAATCCCCTGGACCCTGAGCATACCCTTACTTACAGTATGTAGGCCGCAGGGACGGGTCCTCCAGGCGCTGGCGCGATGTTGTGACGTCATCGCGCCGGCCTTTAGTGGAGTGGAGTGGAGTGCAGCTCACACGCTGTGTACTCACAGCGTGTGTGAAAGGTTAGTGAATGGTGGAGCGGGAGATTACAGCTTCGGCTCCACCATGCTAGGGAGCGGGGGGGGGGGCAGCAATCTCGGGGGGGGCAATTACCCCGTTGCCCCCCCCTGGATCCGCCACTGGGGGGGGGGGGCTGGTGAGAATGGTGATTACGCTGGACAGAGGAGAAAGGACAATTTTACTACAGAACCATAGACTGAAGATAAGACTAGACAGGGGAGGGGGAGCAGGGGTGTGATGGAGTTAGAGCAGGGAGAGGGAAGACAGTTTAGCAAAGGTTATAGGAAATTTTGATAATGGGATAAGAAGCTTAAATCCACATTAAGTCCTCTGTTCTTGGAGTCATAAAAAACTATCATTTTGGCTTCAAATGTCTTTCTTTCCTGGGTGTTCTTGAAGTTTCCTTTCAGGATCTTGATTTTGAGGTCCTGTAGGGAGGGACCTGTTTGGGTGAAATGGTGTCCAACTGGGGTGCGATAGTCCTTTTCTCTATGGTTATTGATGGACGATCTGTGGAGGTTCATCCTTTTGTTGAGTGGCTGACTGGTCTCCCCAATGTAACATCCCAGGTCACACTTGGTGCATTGTATCATGTAGACTACATTCTCTGTGGTGCACGAGTATTGTCCCTTGATGTTATATGTCTTGTCGTTGTGGCCTCAGGATTTGTGCAGATGTGTTGACAGAGTTTACAGCGCGGTTTGGCGCAGGGTTTGGTCCCATTGTCTGTATCTGATGTGTCTGTGGGTAGTTTCCTATTGACCAGCTTTTGTTTTAAGTTGGGTGGTTGTCTGAAGGCCAAGATGGGTGGTTCAGGGAAGATTTGCTTTAACACCTCATCTTCTGCTAGTAATGGCTGCAGGTCCTTGATGATTTTGATGATTTCCTCAAGGGTGGGATTGTATGTGGTCACCAGTGGTATGCGTGATGAGGTTTGTTTCTCTCTGTATTGCAGCAGGTGTGACTCCTAACTACTACTCCTAACTAATCTATATATATATATATATACATATATATATATATATATATATATATATATATATATGTAAAGTGTGTCTACACTAGTAGTTATATTCTTGTATATAGGAGGCAGTATTACAGTAGTTATATTCTTGTATATAGGAGCAGTATTATAGTAGTTATATTCTTGTATATAGGAGACAATATTATAGTAGTTATATTCTTGTATATAGGAGCGGTATTATAATAGTTATATTCTTGTATATAGGAGCAGTATTATAGTAGTTATATTCTTGTATATAGGAGCAGTATTATAGTAGTTATATTCTTGTATATAGGAGCAGTATTATAGTAGTTATATTCTTGTATATAGGAACAGTATTATAGTAGTTATATTCTTGTATATAGGAGCAGTATTATAGTAGTTATATTCTTGTATATAGGAGCAGTATTATAGTAGTTATATTCTTGTATATAGGAGCAGTATTATAGTAGTTATATTCTTGTATATAGGAGACAGTATTATAGTAGTTATATTCTTGTATATAGGAGCAGTATTATAGTAGTTATATTCTTGTATATAGGAGCAGTATTATAGTAGTTATATTCTTGTATATAGGAGCAGTATTATAGTAGTTATATTCTTGTATATAGGAGCACTATTATGGTAGTTATATTCTTGTATATAGGAGCAGTATTATAGTAGTTATGTTCTTGTATATAGGAGAAGTGTTATAGTAGTTATATTCTTGTATATAGGAGGCAGTATTATAGTAGTTATATTCTTGTATATAGGGGCAGTATTATAATAGTTATAGTCTTGTATATAGGAGCGATATTATAGTAGTTATACTCCTGTATATAGGAGCAGTATTATAGTAGTTATGTTAATGTATATAGGAGCAGTATTATAGTAGTTATATTCTTGTATATAGGAGGCAGTATTATAGTAGTTATATTCTTGTATATAGGGGCAGTATTATAATAGTTATATTCTTGTATATAGGAGCTGTATTATAGTAGTTATATTCTTGTATATAGTGTGGCAGTGTGGCAAGGAAAGGGTGTATTTCCTTGGCTCACCCTGCAGAAGCTCTCACCTGCTTCTTAAGTAATGAGGCAGGAAGGAAGGGAAGTGTATATGAAATGGAGACTCAGTCTAATCTGGGCTCTTCCTAGGAGACAGCATGTGGGCTGTAGGGAAGAGACAGA
This sequence comes from Hyla sarda, assembly GCF_029499605.1. NCBI lineage: Eukaryota > Metazoa > Chordata > Amphibia > Anura > Hylidae > Hyla > Hyla sarda. The sequence continues at coordinate 186,739,289 of NC_079197.1, read as the reverse complement.
GCCTGCTGAGGAGTACACAGCCCAAGCTATGAGAGGCTCAAAGAGAGTGACATGAAGTGTGAGTAGAAGGTTGCAGGGGACATATGTTTAACCGGCTGAGGGAAGCTCAGCGGTTGTTAGTCAGGACAAGCTGATCTGTTTAGTCAGTGACCAGACGGTCTAGGATTTTGTTTTGTTCCTGCTTTTTGTTTATTTCTTTCCCTGCAACCTGTCTAATAAAACTGGCAAGGTGCCAGATTTGCATTATAAGCGTTCGTTTGCTGGTTTATTGAGAAGAAACGCATCCTGTGGCGTGGTCCAGGACGATCCCAGAGCTAATCCCCAAGACGGATCGTCACAATAGGGACAGTATTATAGTAGTTATATTCTTGTATATAGAAGCAGTATTATAGTAGTTATATTCTTGTATAAAGGAGCAGTATTATAGTAGTTATATTCTTGTATATAGGGGCAGTATTATAGTAGTTATATTCTTGTATATAGGAGCAGTATTATAGTAGTTATATTCTTGTATATAGGAGCAGTATTATAGTAGTTATATTCTTGTATATATGAGCAGTATTATAGTAGTTATATTCTTGTATATAGGAGCATTATTATAGTAGTTATATTATTGTATATAGGAGCAGTATTATAGTAGTTATATTCTTGTATATAGGAGCAATATTATAGTAGTTATATTATTGTATATAAGAGCAGTATTATAGTAGTTATATTCTTGTATACAGGAGCAGTATTATAGTAGTTATATTCTTGTATATAGGAGCAGTATTATAGTAGTTATATTATTGTATATAAGAGCAGTATTATAGTAGTTATATTCTTGTATACAGGAGCAGTATTATAGTAGTTATATTCTTGTATATAGGAGCAGTATTATAGTAGTTATATTATTGTATATAAGAGCAGTATTATAGTAGTTATATTCTTTTATATAGGGAGCAGTATTATCGTAGTTATATTCTTGTATATAGGAGCAGTATTATAGTAGTTATATTCTTGTATATAGGAGCATTATTATCGTAGTTATATTCTTGTATATAGGAGCAGTATTATAGTAGTTATATTCTTGTATATAGGAGCATTATTATAGTAGTTATATTCTGGTATATAGGAGCAGTATTATAGTAGTTATATTCTTGTATATAGGAGCAGTATTATCGTAGTTATATTCTTGTATATAGGATATATAGGAGGCAGTATTATAGTATTTATATTCTTGTATATAGGAGACAGTATTATAGTAGTTATATTCTTGTATATAGGAGCAGTATTATAGTATTTATATTCTTGTATATAGGAGACAGTATTATAGTAGTTATATTCTTGTATATAGGAGCAGTATTATAGTAATTATATTCTTCACCGTAGCGGGCAGTATTCGGATATTTTTTCACACGCATATTTTCTGGCTTTTTTTGGGATATCTGCCACTAGTGTTGCTTGCGAATATTCGCAATGCGAATTTTATTCACGAATATTGCATATTCGTGAATTCTCGCGAATATAGCACTATATATGCGCAATGACGAATATTCGTTTTTTTTTTTTTCACAGCACACATCACAGTGATCATCCCTCTGCTTCCAGCTTGTGTGGTGTAAAGAAGGCTCTAATACTACTGTGTGAGTCTGGCGTACGAATTTTCGCATATGCTAATTTTCGCATATGTGAATTTTTGCTTATGCTAATTTTTTCATATGTTAATTTTTCGCATAACCAGATGTTCGCATATGCGAAAATAAAACATGAATATTACGAATATGCGAATTTAGCGAATATATGACGAATATTCGTCCATATATTCGCAAAATATCGCAAATTCTAATATGGCCTATGCCGCTCAACACTATCTGCCACTGCAGTTTTTGAGCAAAAGCCAGAAGTATAGTGAATAGGAATGTGGAATATAAAAGAAAGCACTAAGGCTGGGTTCACATATATCAGGTGTCTTGCACAGTTTCCATTCGGCGTGCACCGGAGGGAAACTGATGCTACAACTGATCTCATTCATTTGAACGGGACAGTTCACAAACATTCAGCTTCTCAATTTTGACAAAGGATGGTTGGACACGCCGGAGGGCACCGGACAGGGGAACCCAGCTTGATGTTCTCCCCTGTCTGCTGTACAGAAACAATGGACGCCGAATGACTTACAACTGATGACAAATTGTCATCAGTTGTTGCATCAGTTGCGTCGAGATTTATGCTGAGTTCTCCTATGCCGGACATTTGGGAACCCAGCATTATACTTCTCCTTCATTATGAATCCTATTCTGGTGCATGTAGTTTACTTATTTATTCTATAGGCTTTATATGGATCATGTTATGATCGTTTTCTCCTCTTGCGTCCTCTTCCTCCTCCTTTATACAGAGCTCCTGTCCTTTCAGATGACTTGTTATTAGGTGATAATCTCCTGTTCCATTTTTCATGAGATGTGCAGCATCAGGTCGTCCTGCGCCACCATTCCTGCAGTCAGACATCGGGTCAGGTGAAGAGCCAACATTAATCAACGTTCATCAAAGTCCGCGCCACCAAGACCTCGAAGAGCGAGATGAAGATTCATTGAGACGACACATGTAAACATTTCATTAAGTGGCTCCGAACTGGAGAGTCTCACTGTGATCTTTCATGCAGATTAGTAACACTGCCCTTTTATTTCTTCATTTTTTTCATTTTAATATTCTATTAAAGGGTAAAGAAGCGACTGACTGAGGAAAATGCAAAACGCGGCGTCTGGAGCTGAAAATCTCCCACACGGTTCAGTCCGCAGAATCATTTCCATGCTGGAGCTGCAGGAATATTTTCTTCATTTACATTAGTTATCGGAGAGTTTTCATGGAAGGCAAATTACAAATAATGTATCGGTAATGTAATCACAATGTCTTATAAATGGACATTTACATTTCTATTTGTCCCCTTCTGCCCCTATGAGAAATGTAATAAATATTAATGACACAGAATGGAACATTTATTGCATAAATTATACATTTTTATTGTTATTAACATTTTACAACCATTGTATTAATATTTGTTTGCCTGTTTTATTATGTAGAAAACACAGAAGTCACTGTTGGGGTTGTAGCTAAGTTAACACATTACATTTTCTTTAGTTATTGGCAAAAAAAAAAAAAAAAATGACCATAAAACATTTTACGATCTGTCAACTTGGACTTAGAATCTAATTTACCAATCTCAAAGGCCCTAGAAATCTATGCAGAGGATTTGGAGCTTTGTATCAAAATAAACAGGGTGTTTGCACCAAATAAAGATAGAGAAATATTAACCAACATAAAATGATGATTAAATGGGAAAACTCTTTAGTGAGGCCTGGTCATTGGTACTAGACTAGCTGGGGCCAGGATTATACTTCCAACCTTGTGGGATTCTCTCATGTAGTAGTGAAGAGAGTATATAAAAATGGTGCGATCGAGAAAAATCATGTAAAAACATATCTGTGGAGAAACATGGCCTGGTCAGATGGATCCACATCTCTATAGAGAAACATGGCCTGGTCAGATGGATCCAGATCTCTATAGAGAAACATGTCCTGGTCAGATGGATCCACATCTCTATAGAGAAACATTGTCACGATTCGGCTGGCAGGTGGTGGATCCTCTGTGCCAGCGAGGGATTGGCGTGGACCGTGCTGGTGGACCGGTTCTAAGTTGCTACTGGTATTCACCAGAGCCCGCCGCAAAGCGGGATGGTCTTGCAGCGGCGGTAGCAACCAGGTCATATCCACCAGCAACGGCTCAACCTCTCTGACTGCTGAAGATAGGCGTGGTACAAGGGAGTAGACAAGAGCAAGGTCGGACGTAGCAGAAGGTCGAGGCAGGCAGCAAGGATCGTAGTCAGGGGCAACGGCAGGAGGTCTGGAACACAGGCTAGGAACACACAGGGAAACGCTTTCACTGGCACAATGGCAACAAGATCCGGCAAGGAAGGGAAGGGGAAGTGAGGTTATATAGGGAAGTGCACAGGTGAATTCACTAATTAGAACCAGGCGCCAATCAGCGGCACACTGGCCCTTTAAATCGCAGAGACCCGGCGCGCGCGCGCCCTAGGGAGCGGGGCCGCGCGCGCCGGGACAAGACCGACGGGGAACGAGTCAGGTACGGGGGCCGGGATGCGCATCGCGAGCGGGCGCCTGCCGCATCGCGAATCGCATCCCGGCTGGGAGAGGTATCGCAGCGCACCCGGTCAGCAGGTCTGACCGGGGCGCTGCAATTGCGAGGATGTTGCGAGCGCTCCGGGGAGGAGCGAGGACCCGGAGCGCTCGGCGTAACAGTACCCCCCCCCCTTGGGTCTCCCCCTCTTCTTAGAGCCTGAGAACCTGAGGAGCAGACTTTTGTCTAGGATGTTGTCCTCAGGTTCCCAGGATCTCTCTTCAGGTCCACAGCCCTCCCAATCCACCAGGAAAAATTTTTTTCCTCTGACCGTCTTGGAGGCCAGAATCTCCTTCACGGAGAAGACGTCAGAAGAGCCGGAAACAGGAGTGGGAGAAACAAATTTGGGAGAGAAGCGATTAATGATGAGTGGTTTAAGGAGAGAGACATGGAAGGCATTGGGAATACGGAGAGAAGGAGGAAGAAGGAGTTTGTAAGAGACAGGATTAATCTGGCACAAGACTTTAAAAGGACCAAGATAGCGTGGTCCCAGTTTGTAACTGGGGACACGAAAGCGGACATATTTAGCGGAGAGCCATACCTTGTCTCCGGGCGCAAAAATGGGGGGAGTTCTTCTTTTCTTATCGGCAAACCTTTTCATGCGGGATGAAGCCTGTAAAAGAGAATTTTGGGTCTCTTTCCATATGGTGGAAAGATCATGAGTCACTTCATCCACAGCGGGCAGACCAGAGGGCAAGGGAGTAGGGAGGGGAGGAAGAGGGTGACGGCCGTACACCACGAAAAATGGGGACTTAGCAGAAGATTCTGAGACTCTGAAGTTGTATGAGAATTCGGCCCATGGTAGAAGATCTGCCCAGTCATCCTGGCGGGAGGAAACAAAATGCCGTAAATAGTCACCCAGGACCTGGTTAATTCTTTCTACTTGCCCATTGGATTGGGGATGATAAGAAGAAGAGAAGTTTAATTTAATCTTGAGCTGTTTACAGAGGGCCCTCCAGAATTTAGACACGAATTGGACGCCTCTATCCGAGACGATCTGTGTGGGCAAACCGTGAAGACGAAAAATGTGTACAAAAAATTGTTTTGCCAACTGAGGCGCTGAAGGGAGACCAGGAAGAGGAATAAAATGTGCCATCTTGGAAAATCGATCAACGACCACCCAAACAACGGTGTTGCCACGGGATGGGGGTAAGTCTGTAATAAAGTCCATACCAATCAGTGACCAAGGCTGTTCGGGGACAGGCAGGGGATGAAGGAGACCAGCAGGTTTCTGGCGAGGAGTCTTATCCCGGGCACAGACAGTACAGGCCCGCACAAAATCAACAACATCCGTCTCCAGAGTCGGCCACCAATAGAAACGAGAGATGAGTTGCAAGGATTTTTTGATGCCCGCATGGCCTGCGAGGTGGGAGGAGTGTCCCCATTTGAGAATCCCGAGACGTTGGCGTGGAGAAACAAAGGTCTTCCCTGGAGGAGTTTGCCTGATGGAGGCTGGAGAAGTGGAGATCAGACAGTCAGGAGGAATGATGTGTTGCGGAGAGACCTCTACTTCCGAGGCATCCGAGGAACGAGAGAGGGTATCGGCCCTAATGTTCTTGTCGGCAGGACGAAAGTGAATTTCAAAGTTAAAACGGGCAAAGAACAACGACCACCTGGCCTGGCGAGGGTTCAGCCGTTGGGCAGACTGGAGATAGGAGAGATTCTTGTGATCAGTGTATATGATAACAGGAAATTTTGATCCCTCCAGCAGATGCCTCCATTCCTCAAGCGCCAATTTAATGGCCAGTAACTCTCGATCCCCGATGGAGTAGTTCCTGTCCGCCGGAGAGAAGGTCCTAGAAAAAAAACCACAAGTAACAGCATGCCCGGAAGAATTTTTTTGTAGAAGGACAGCTCCAGCTCCCACTGAGGAGGCATCAACCTCCAATAGGAAGGGTTTAGATGGGTCAGGTCTGGAGAGCACGGGAGCAGAAGAAAAGGCAGACTTGAGACGTTTAAATGCGTCTTCCGCTTGGGGAGACCAGGACTTGGGACTGGCATTTTTTTTGGTTAAAGCCACGATAGGAGCCACAATAGTGGAAAAGTGTGGAATAAATTGTCTGTAATAATTGGCGAACCCCAAAAAACGTTGGATAGCACGGAGTCCAGAGGGGCGTGGCCAATCTAAGACGGCAGAGAGTTTATCTGGGTCCATTTGTAATCCCTGGCCAGAGACCAAGTATTCTAGGAAAGGAAGAGATTGACATTCAAACAGACATTTCTCCATTTTGGCATAAAGTTGATTGTCTCGAAGTCTCTGAAGAACCATGCGGACATGTTGGCGGTGTTCTTCTAAGTTGGCAGAAAAAATCAGAATATCGTCCAGATAAACCACAACACAGGAATATAAGAGATCGCGAAAAATTTCATTAACAAAGTCTTGGAAGACAGCAGGGGCGTTGCACAGGCCAAAGGGCATGACCAGATACTCAAAGTGTCCATCTCTGGTGTTAAATGCAGTCTTCCATTCGTCCCCCTCCCTGATGCGGATGAGATTATAAGCACCTCTTAAGTCCAGTTTGGTAAAGATGTGGGCACCTTGAAGGCGATCAAAGAGTTCTGAGATAAGAGGTAGGGGGTAGCGGTTCTTTACCGTGATTTTATTAAGTCCGCGGTAATCAATGCAAGGACGTAGGGAGCCATCTTTTTTGGACACAAAGAAAAATCCAGCTCCGGCAGGAGAGGAGGATTTGCGGATAAACCCCTTTTTTAAATTTTCCTGGATGTATTCAGACATAGCAAGAGTCTCTGGAGCAGACAGAGGATAAATTCTGCCCCGGGGTGGAGTAGTACCCGGGAGGAGGTCAATAGGACAGTCATAAGGCCTGTGAGGAGGTAAAGTCTCAGCTTGCTTTTTGCAAAACACGTCAGGATAGTCCATATAAGCCTTAGGAAGACCGGTTACAGGGGGAACCACAGGGTCACGGCAGGGAGTACAGGGAACCGGTTTAAGACAGTCCTTGAAACAAGAGGTACCCCAGCTCTTGATCTCTCCTGTGGACCAATCAAGGGTTGGGGAATGGCGTTGAAGCCACGGTAATCCAAGAAGAATTTCGGAAGTGCAGTTGGAGAGGACCAAAAACTCAATTTTTTCGTGATGAGGTCCGATGCACATTAGGAGAGGTTCCGTGCGGTAACGCACGGTACAGTCCAATCTTTCATTGTTAACAGAATTGATGTAGAGGGGTCTGGCGAGACTGGTCACCGGGATGTTGAACCTGTTGATGAGAGAGGCCAAAATAAAATTTACTGCAGATCCGGAATCCAAGAAGGCCATAGCAGAGAAGGAGAAGGTAGAGGAAGATATCCGCACAGGCACAGTAAGGCGTGGAGAAGCAGAGTTGACATCAAGAACTGCCTCAGCTTTGTGCGGAGTCAGCGTACGTCTTTCCAGGCGGGGAGGACGGATAGGACAATCCTTCAGGAAGTGTTCGGTACCAGCACAGTACAGGCACAGATTCTCCATGCGGCGTCGTGTCCTCTCTTGAGGTGTCAGGCGAGACCCGTCTACTTGCATAGCCTCCACGGCGGGAGGCACAGGAACGGATTGCAGAGGACCAGAGGAGAGAGGAGCCGGGGAGAAAAAACGCCTTGAGCGAACAAAGTCCATATCCTGGCGGAGCTCCTGACGCCTTTCGGAAAAACGCATGTCAATGCGGGTGGCCAGATGAATAAGTTCATGCAGGAATTTCTCGTGCGGCCAGAACATCTTTAATGTTGCTGGATAGGCCTTTTTTAAAGGTCGCGCAGAGGGCCTCATTATTCGGGGATAATTCGGAGGCAAGAGTACGGAATTGGATGGCGTACTCGCCAACAGAAGAATTACCCTGGACCAGGTTCAGCAGGGCAGTCTCAGCAGAAGAGGCTCGGGCAGGTTCCTCAAAGACACTTCGAATCTCCGTGAAGAAGGAGTGTACAGAGGCAGTGACGGGGTCATTGCGGTCCCAGAGCGGTGTGGCCCATGACAGAGCTTTCCCAGACAGAAGGCTGACTACGAAAGCCACCTTAGACCTTTCAGTAGGAAACTGGTCCGACATCATCTCCAAGTGCAGGGAACATTGCGAAAGAAAGCCACGGCAAAACTTAGAGTCCCCATCAAATTTATCCGGCAAGGATAATCGTAGGCCGGAAGCGGCCACTCGCTGCGGAGGAGGTGCAGGAGCTGGCGGAGGAGATGATTGCTGAAGCTGTGGTAGTAGCTGCTGTAACATCACGGTCAGTTGAGACAGCTGGTGGCCTTGTTGCTCTATCTGTTGCGACTGCTGGGCGACCACCGTGGTGAGGTCGGCGACAACTGGCAGTGGGATTTCAGCGGGATCCATGGCCGGATCTACTGTCACGATTCGGCTGGCAGGTGGTGGATCCTCTGTGCCAGAGAGGGATTGGCGTGGACCGTGCTGGTGGACCGGTTCTAAGTTGCTACTGGTATTCACCAGAGCCCGCCGCAAAGCGGGATGGTCTTGCAGCGGCGGTAGCAACCAGGTCGTATCCACCAGCAACGGCTCAACCTCTCTGACTGCTGAAGATAGGCGCGGTACAAGGGAGTAGACAAGAGCAAGGTCGGACGTAGCAGAAGGTCGGGGCAGGCAGCAAGGATCGTAGTCAGGGGCAACGGCAGGAGGTCTGGAACACAGGCTAGGAACACACAGGGAAACGCTTTCACTGGCACAATGGCAACAAGATCCGGCAAGGAAGGGAAGGGGAAGTGAGGTTATATAGGGAAGTGCACAGGTGAATTCACTAATTAGAACCAGGCGCCAATAAGCGGCACACTGGCCCTTTAAATCGCAGAGACCCGGCGCGCGCGCGCCCTAGGGAGCGGGGCCGCGCGCGCAGGGACAAGACCGACGGAGAGCGAGTCAGGTACGGGGGCCGGGATGCGCATCGCGAGCGGGCGCCTGCCGCGTCGCGAATCGCATCCCGGCTGGGAGAGGTATCGCAGCGCACCCGGTCAGCAGGTCTGACCGGGGCGCTGCAATTGCGAGGATGTTGCGAGCGCTCCGGGGAGGAGCGGGGACCCGGAGCGCTCGGCGTAACAAACATGGCCTGGTCAGATGGATCCAGATCTCTATAGAGAAACATGGCCTGTCAGATGGATCCACATCTCTATAGAGAAACATGGCCTGGTCGGATGGATCCAGATCTCTATAGAGAAACATGGCCTGGTCAGATAGATCCAGATCTCTATAGAAAAACATGACCTGGTCAGATGGATCCAGATCTCTATAGAGAATCATGGCCTGGTCAGATGGATCCAGATCTCTATAGAGAAACATGGCCTGTTCAGATGGATCCAGATCTCTATAGAGAAACATGTTCAGGTCAGATGCATCCAGATCTCTATAGAGAAACATGGCCTGGTCAGATGGATCCAGATCTCTATAGAGAAACATGACCTGGTCAGATGGATCCAGATCTCTATAGAGAAACATGACCTGGTCAGATGGATCCAGATCTCTATAGAGAAACATGGCCTGGTCAGATGGATCCAGATCTCTATAGAGAAACATGGCCTGGTCAGATGGATCCAGATCTGTATAGAGAAACATGACCTGGTCAGATGGATCCAGATCTCCATAGAGAAACATGTCCTGGTCAGAAGGATCCAGATCTCTATAGAGAAACATGGCCTGATCGGATGGATCCAGATCCCTATAGAGAAATATGGCCTGGTCAGATGGATCCAGATCTCCATAGAGAAACATGTCCTGGTCAGATGAATCCAGATCTCTATAGAGAAACATGTCCTGGTCAGATGGGTCCAGATCTCTATAGAGAAACATGACCTGGTCAGATGGGTCCAGATCTCTGTGGAGAAACATGGCCTGGTCAGATGGATCCAGATCTATATAGAGAAACATGGCCTGGTCAGATGGATCCAGATTTCTATAGAGAAACATGGCCTGGTCAGATGGATCCAGATCTATGTAGAGAAATATGGCCTGGTCAGATGGATCCAGATCTCTATAGAGAAACATGTCCTGGTCAGATGGTTCCAGATCTCTATAGAAAAACATGAACTGGTCAGATGGATCCAGATCTCTGTGGAGAAACATGTTCTGGTCAGATGGATCCAGATCTCTATAGAGAAACATGGCCTGGTCAGATGGATCCAGATCTCTGTGGAGAAACATGTTCTGGTCAGATGGATCCAGATCTCTATAGAGAAACATGACCTGGTCAGATGGGTCCAGATCTTTATGGAGAAACATGGCCTGGTCAGATGGATCCAGATCTCTGTGGAGAAACATGGCCTGGTCAGATGGATCCAGATCTATATAGAGAATCATGGCCTGGTCAGATGGATCCAGATCTATATAGAGAAACATGGCCTGGTCAGAGGGATCCAGATCTCTAGAGAGAAACATGGCCTGGTCAGATGGATCCAGATCTCTATAGAAAAACATGTCCTGGTCAGATGGATCCAGATCTCTATAGAGAAACATGTCCTGGTCAGATGGGTCCAGATCTCTATAGAGAAACATGACCTGGTCAGATGGGTCCAGATCTCTGTGGAGAAACATGGCCTGGTCAGATGGATCCAGATCTATATAGAGAAACATGGCCTGGCCAGAGGGATCCAGATCTCTATAGAGAAACATGGCCTGGTCAGATGGATCCAGATCTCTATAGAGAAACATGTCCTGGTCAGATGGATCCAGAACTCTATAGAGAAACATGTCCTGGCCAGATGGGTCCAGATCTCAGTGGAGAAACCTGGCCTGGTCAGATGGATCCAGATCTATATAGAGAAACATGGCCTGGTCAGAGGGATCCAGATCTCTATAGAGAAACATGGCCTGGTCAGATGGATCCAGATCTATATGAGAAACATGACCTGGTCAGATGGGTCCAGATCTCTATAGAGAAACATGGCCTGGTCAGATGGATCCAGATCTCTATAAAGCAACATGGCCTGGTCAGATGGGTCCAGATCTCTATAGAGAAACATGGCCTGGTCAGATGGATCCAGATCTCTATAGAGCAACATGGCCGGGTCAGATAGATCCAGATCTCTATAGAGAAACATGGACTGGTCAGATGGATCCAGATCTCTATAGAGAAACATGACCTGGTCAGATGGATCCAGATCTCTATAGAGAAACATGTCCTGGTCAGATGGTTCCAGATCTCTATAGAAAAACATGAACTGGTCAGATGGATCCAGATCTCTGTGGAGAAACATGTTCTGGTCAGATGGATCCAGATCTCTATAGAGAAACATGGCCTGGTCAGATGGATCCAGATCTCTGTGGAGAAACATGTTCTGGTCAGATGGATCCAGATCTCTATAGAGAAACATGACCTGGTCAGATGGGTCCAGATCTTTATGGAGAAACATGGCCTGGTCAGATGGATCCAGATCTCTGTGGAGAAACATGGCCTGGTCAGATGGATCCAGATCTATATAGAGAATCATGGCCTGGTCAGATGGATCCAGATCTATATAGAGAAACATGGCCTGGTCAGAGGGATCCAGATCTCTAGAGAGAAACATGGCCTGGTCAGATGGATCCAGATCTCTATAGAAAAACATGTCCTGGTCAGATGGATCCAGATCTCTATAGAGAAACATGTCCTGGTCAGATGGGTCCAGATCTCTATAGAGAAACATGACCTGGTCAGATGGGTCCAGATCTCTGTGGAGAAACATGGCCTGGTCAGATGGATCCAGATCTATATAGAGAAACATGGCCTGGCCAGAGGGATCCAGATCTCTATAGAGAAACATGGCCTGGTCAGATGGATCCAGATCTCTATAGAGAAACATGTCCTGGTCAGATGGATCCAGAACTCTATAGAGAAACATGTCCTGGCCAGATGGGTCCAGATCTCAGTGGAGAAACCTGGCCTGGTCAGATGGATCCAGATCTATATAGAGAAACATGGCCTGGTCAGAGGGATCCAGATCTCTATAGAGAAACATGGCCTGGTCAGATGGATCCAGATCTATATGAGAAACATGACCTGGTCAGATGGGTCCAGATCTCTATAGAGAAACATGGCCTGGTCAGATGGATCCAGATCTCTATAAAGCAACATGGCCTGGTCAGATGGGTCCAGATCTCTATAGAGAAACATGGCCTGGTCAGATGGATCCAGATCTCTATAGAGCAACATGGCCGGGTCAGATAGATCCAGATCTCTATAGAGAAACATGGACTGGTCAGATGGATCCAGATCTCTATAGAGAAACATGACCTGGTCAGATGGGTCCAGATCTCTGTGGAGAAACATGATCTGGTCAGATGGATCCAGATCTCTACAGAGAAACATGACCTGGTCAGATGGATCCGGATCTCTATAGAGAAACATGACCTGGTCAGATGGATTCAGATCTCTGTGGAGATACATGGCCTGGTCAGATGGATCCAGATCTCTATAGAGAAACATGACCTGGTCAGATGGATCCAGATCTCTATAGAGAAACATGGCCAGGTCAGATGGGTCCAGATCTCTATAGAGAAACATGGCCTGGTCAGATGGATCCAGATCTCTATAGAAAAACAAGGCATGGTCGGATAGATCCAGATCTCTATAGAGAAACATGGCCTGGTCAGATGGATCCAGATCTATATAGAGAAACATGGCCTGGTCAGAGGGATCCAGATCTTTATAGAGAAACATGGCCTGGTCAGATGGATCCAGATCTATATGAGAAACATGACCTGGTCAGATGGGTCCAGATCTCTATAGAAAAACATGACCTGGTCAGATGGATCCATATCTCTATAGAGAACCATGGCCTGGTCAGATGGATCCATATCTCTATAGAGTAACATGGCCTGGTCAGATGGATCCAGATCTCTGTGGAGAAACATGGCCTGGTCAGATGGATCCAGATCTCTATAGAGAAACAAGGTATGGTCGGATAGATGAAGATCTCTATAGAGAAACATGGCCTGGTCAGATGGATCCAGATCTCTATAGAGAAACATGGCCTGGTTAGATGGATCCAGATCTCTGTGGAGAAACATGGCCTGGTCAGATGGATCCAGATCTCTATAGAGAAACATGTCCTGGTCAGATGGATCCAGATCTCTATAGAGAAACATGTCCTGGTCAGATGGGTCCAGGTCTCTGTGGAGAAACATGGCCTGGTCAGATGGTTCCAGATCTATATAGAGAAACAAGGCCTGGTCAGAGGGATCCAGATCTCTATAGAGAAACATGGCCTGGTCAGATGGATCCAGATCTCTGTGGAGAAACACAGCCTGGTCAGATGGATCCAGATCTATATAGAGAAACATGGCCTGGTCAGAGGGATCCAGATCTCTATAGAGAAACATGGCCTGGTCAGATGGATCCAGATCTCTATAGAGAAACATGGCCTGGTCAGAGGGATCCAGATCTCTATAGAGAAACATGGCCTGGTCAGATGGATCCAGATCTCTATAGAGAAACATGGCCTGGTCAGATGGATCCAGATCTATATAGAGAAACATGTCCTGGTCAGATGGATCCATATCTCTATAGAGAAACATGGCCTGGTCAGATGGATCCAGATCTCTATAGAGAAACATGGCCTGGTCAGATGGATCCAGATCTATATAGAGAAACATGTCCTGGTCAGAGGGATCCAGATCACTATAGAGAAAAATGGCCTGGTCAGATGGATCCAGATCTCTATAGAGAAACATGGCCTGGTCAGATGGATCCATATCTCTATAGAGAAACATGGCCTGGTCAGATGGATTCAGATCTCTGTGGAGAAACATGGCCTGGTCAGATGGATCCAGATCTCTATAGAGAAACAAGGCCTGGTTGGATGGATCCACATCTCTATAGAGAAACATGGCCTGGTCAGATGGATCCAGATCTCTTTGGAGAAACATGGCCTGGTCAGATGGATCCAGATCTCTATAGAGAAACATGTCCTGGTCAGATGGATCCAGATCTCTATAGAGAAACATGTCCTGGTCAGATGGATCCAGATCTCTATAGAGAAACATGTCCTGGTCAGATGGATCCAGATCTCTATAGAGAAACATGTCCTGCTCAGATGGGTTCAGATCTCTGTGGAGAAACATGGCCTGGTCAGATGGATCCAGATCTATATAGAGAAACATGGCCTGGTCAGAGTGATCCAGATTTCTATAGAGAAACATGGCCTGGTCAGATGGATCCAGATCTATATGAGAAACATGACCTGGCCAGATGGGTCCAGATCTCTATAGAGAAACATGTCCTGGTCAGATGGATCCAGATCTCTATAGAGAAACACGACCTGGTCAGATGGGTCCAGATCTCTGTGGAGAAACATGATCTGGTCAGATGGATCCAGATCTCTACAGAGAAACATGACCTGGTCAGATGGATCCAGATCTCTTTAGAGAAACATGTCCTGGTCAGATGTATCCAGAACTCTATAGAGAAACATGGCCTGGTCAGATGGATCCAGATCACTGTAGAGAAACATGGCCTGGTCAGATGGATCCAGATCTCTATAGAGAAACATGGCCTGGTCAGATGGATCCAGATCTCTGTGGAGAAACATGGCCTGGTCAGATGGATCCAGATCTCTATAGAGAAACATGGCCTGGTCAGATGGGTCCAGACCTCTACAGAGAAACATGGCCTGGTCAGATGGATCCAGATCTCTGTGGAGAAACATGGCCTGGTCGGATGGATCCAGATCTCTATAGAGAAACATGGCCTGGTAAGATGGATCCATATCTCTATAGAGAAACATGGCCTGGTCAGATGGGTCCAGACCTCTACAGAGAAACATGGCCTGGTCAGATGGATCCAGATCTCTATAGAGAAACAAGGCCTGGTCGGATGGATCCACATCTCTATAGAGAAACATGGCCTGGTCAGATGGATCCAGATCTCTATAGAGAAACATGGCCTGGTCAGATGGATCCAGATCTCTGTGGAGAAACATGACCTGGTCAGATGGGTCCAGATCTCTGTGGAGAAACATGGTCTGGTCAGATGGATCCAGATCTCTATAGAGAAACATGGCCTGGTCAGATGGATCCAGATCTCTGTAGAGAAACATGACCTGGTCAGATGGATCCAGATCTCTATAGAGAAACATGACCTGGTCAGATGGATCCAGATCTCTATAGAGAAACATGTCCTGGTCAGATGGATGCAGATCTCTATAGAGAAACATGACCTGGTCAGATGAATCCAGATGTCTATAGAGATACATGGCCTGGTCAGATGGATCCAGATCTCTGTGGGGAAACATGGCCTGGTCAGATGGATCCAGATCTCTATAGAGATACATGGCCTGGTCAGATGGATCCAGATCTCTATGAAGAAACATGGCCTGCTCAGATGGATCCAGATCTCTATAGAGAAACATGGCCTGGTCAGATGGATCCAGATCTCTATAGAGAAACATGGCCTGGTCAGATGGATCCAGATCTCTATAGAGAAACATGGCCTGGTCAGATGGATCCAGATCTCTATAGAGAAACATGGCCTGGTCAGATGGATCCAGATCTCTATAGAGAAACATGACCTGGTCAGATGTATCCAGATCTCTATAGAGAAACATGACCTGGTCAAATGGATCCAGATCTCTGTAGAGAAACATGACCTGGTCAGATGGATCCAGATCTCTATAGAGAAACATGGCCTGCTCAGATGGATCCAGATCTCTATAGAGAAACATGGCCTGGTCAGATGGATCCAGATCTCTATAGAGAAACATGACCTGGTCAGATGGATCCAGATCTCTATAGAGAAACATGACCTGGTCAGATGGATCCAGATCTCTATAGAGAAACATGACCTGGTCAGATGGATCCAGATCTCTATAGAAAAACATGTCCTGGTCAGATGGATGCAGATCTCTATAGAGAAACATGACCTGGTCAGATGAATCCAGATGTCTATAGAGATACATGGCCTGGTCAGATGGATCCAGATCTCTATAGAGATACATGGCCTGGTCAGATGGATCCAGATCTCTATGAAGAAACATGGCCTGCTCAGATGGATCCAGATCTCTATAGAGAAACATGGCCTGGTCAGATGGATCCAGATCTCTATAGAGAAACATGGCCTGGTCAGATGGATCCAGATCTCTATAGAGAAACATGGCCTGGTCAGATGGATCCAGATCTCTATAGAGAAACATGGCCTGGTCAGATGGATCCAGATCTCTATAGAGAAACATGACCTGGTCAGATGAATCCAGATCTCTATAGAGAAACATGACCTGGTCAGATGGATCCAGATCTCTATAGAGAAACATGGCCTGCTCAGATGGATCCAGATCTCTATAGAGAAACATGACCTGGTCAGATGGATCCAGATCTCTATAGAGAAACATGGCCTGGTCAGATGGATCCAGATCTCTATAGAGAAACATGGCCTGGTCAGATGGATGCTTTCTTAGTCCATCCTCTGATAACTATGGATGGACATTAGGACATTGGTGTTTATTTAAGCATTTTGCCCCCCAAGTCCACTCCTTCATAACAGTTGTTTTCTCTATTGTTTTTGGATTACTTTAATAAAAAAAATTCCGTATTCACCGCAAGTGGTATGTTACGTTTTTCTTTGTAAAGCTGTTTCCTCTATGACAGAAGGACGGTCAGTAAGTAGGGTTTCCGCCCGTATTTTCATGCTGCTGCTAGTAATTTTCTACGAAAAATACCGGCCACGCAATGGCCGGTATTTTTCAGTAAGGAGTGCCCGGACAGAATCAAATTAGCCCTGACGCAGCAGCAGCAGCCACTCACTGCTCTAAGTGGCTGCGGCCCGAGCTGCTGAACAGGCAGCGCCGCGGCCGCTTAAAATCAAAATGGATAAAAATATAATGAGCACTAGGTCCACCTCTATTAAAAAGGCTGGCTACCTTATCAAATATAACAAATGTAGTGGAATACTTTAGTTATATAACTTACTTTTGTACAGCATACTGCAGTCCTGGTGCGCTCCATTTCCAAAGCGATGTCTCACCCCGCCTTGATTTTAAAGGAGTACTCCACTGGAAAACATTTTTCTTTTAAATCAAATTGTGCCAGAAAGTTAAATAGATTTATAAATTACTTCTATTTAAAAATCTCAATCCTTCCAGTACTTATCAGCTTCTGAATGCTACAGAGAAAATTATTTCCTTTTTAGTCTGACCACATTGCTCTCTGCTGACACCTCTGTCCATGTCAGGAACTGTCCGGAGCAGGATAGGTTTGCTATGGGGATTTTTTCCTACTCTGGACAGTTCCTAAAATGGACCGAGGTGTCAGCAGAGAGCACTGTGGTCAGACAGAAAATAAATTCAAAAAGAAAAGAACTTCCTCTGTATTATACAGCAGCTGAAAAGTACTGGAAGGATTCCGATTTCTTTCTTTGTTTCTTTCTAACTTTTTGGCGCCAGTTGATTTAAGTACCCCTTTAAGCAGTTTGGATGAACACCCCCATCCATAGGATGGCTGAGAATTGAGTAGCATATGACCATGCACCTCCCTCTGCGTCTTCCATAGGAATGCACTCCATAAACTAACTAGAAATAGAAGACATGTCTACACAGTAGTTGTTCTTGTTAGTCTCTGTTCACACTGCCATCAAAACAATAAACACCATGCAACCCCTACAGACCTCATTGTATCTCTGGTGCTGTCCGGCTTCCCATGATCCACTCTTGCCGGGGTCCCCATGAGTTGTCAATCCATCCCTGCCCCCCCCCCCCCCCCCCCTGCTGTGGACCTTACTGCCAGACTCCAGAGGATGAGGGGTAAATTTGCAGTCGCTGGGCTGGTATGTGATGCAACGTCTGGACAAGGGTGGAGCTTCATGTGATGTCATACATATATAATTAATTGTATAAATTAGCATGGCCGGTATTTTTTTTTTGCAAGAAAGGTAGCAACCCTATCAGCAGGTCAGTGTACCCATATCACAGCCTTCAGCCCACTGCTCCTTACCTCCCCCATCGTCCCTGTGTCTCCTCTGTTCTGCCTGCTTGCCAGCGTGCATCCCTGCCTCCTAGGGCACGCGCGCGCCGGCTCTGTGAAAATTAAAGGGCCAATACTCACTTAATTGGTTCTTGCTGCTCCATGTATACACACTTCCTTTTGACCCTTGCTGGATCTTTGTTCCATTATTGCCTTACAGAAAGCGCTCAGTTTGTGTCTAGCCTTGCTGCGTATCTGACCCCATTGCTATGTATCCTGACCTTGCTCCTGTGCCGCCCTCCTTCTGACCTCTTGCTACGTGACCTGACCTTGCCACTGTGCTGCCATCCCTGACCTCCTGCCTGTTCTGACTTTGTGTTGCCTCATCCTTCCTGTGCCACGTTACACCTCGGCCATCTGTGTGGATGAGTCGTATCAGAGGTACCGACCTGGGTTCCCGCCTGCTTAAAGGAGTACTCCGGAGCGCTGGTACTTAAAAAAAAGTTTACCTCATCTGATAGCTCTTTCAAAGACCTTTCCAACGATACCTCATTTGTCAAATTTGGCCCAGCCATTCTCTTGTAATTGCCGCCTGTAGCAGTAAGCAGCCATGTCATAAAGACTACATTTCCCATGACTCCCTGCGCCAGCTTCCTGTTAGCTGCTGCTCTCTCCCCCTCCTCTCCCCCCCCCGAGGAAATTATTATAAATTATAATAAAGTGACGCCCACAGCTCCTTCCCTTGTGGTTTTCTCCTCCCATCCTCCCCCTCCCAGCTCATCAGCCCTCTCCATGTGCCCACTAGCCCACTGATCCACCCATCCATGTGCCCACTAGCCCACTGATCCACCCATCCATGTGCCCACTAGCCCACTGATCCATGTGCCCACTAGCGCAGTGTTTCCCAACCAGGGTGCCTCCAGCTGTTGCAAAATTACAACTCCCAGCATGCCCGGACAGCCTTCGGCTGTCCGGGCAATGCTGGGAGTTGTAGTTCCGCAACAGCTGGAGGCACCCTGGTGTGGAAACACTGCACTAGCGGTGTCACAAGAATGCCGCAGCACTTCGCAAATAGCGTAGGGCTAACGTAAGCAGCGATAGGAGCCTAGGGTTAGCCCTACGCTATTTGCGTAGTGCTGCAGCATTCTTGTGACACCGCTAGTGCAGTGTTTCCCAACCAGGGTGCCTCCAGCTGTTGCGAAACTACAACTCTGGCTGTCCGGGCATGCTGGGTTTTAGTTCCGCAACAGCTGGAGGCACCCTGGTTGGGAAACACTGCACTAGCGGTGTCACAAGAATGCTGCAGCACTACGCAAATAGCATAGGGCTAACGCTAGGCTCCTATCGCTGCCTATGTTAGCCCTACGCTATTTGCGTAGTACTGCGCATGCGCAGAATAAATTAACTTTGGGGGAGTAGCCGACTCTGGGCGGGGAGGCCGGCGCAGCCCGCAGTGACTCATGGGAGCGATTAGTCACCGGGCGAAGATGGCGGCGGATCAAGAAGAAATACAGGTCGAGTGTCATCAAAAGACCCAGCTTCCGGCCGGAGAGAAAAGCGAGGAGAAGACCGGGAAGAAGACCATATGGAAAACGTGAGTATATTAGAATGTTATATAACTTTGCCTCATGCTCCAATTCCCCCATAAAAGGTTAGCTCCGGAGTCCATCCTGCTTTTCGGGGGGCTCTGGTGAAAACCAATGGCTCCTTAGACTCCGCACCCTGGTACGGCCCACGTCATCATCCACACAGGTTCAGCCGATCCACTTCACCTCTGCCGTAACAATATATATATATATATATATATATATATATATATATATATACATATATATATATATATATATATATATATTATACAGACACACGCAAATGAAATTAATTACATATATATATATATATATATATATATATATATATATATATATAATTGTTACTATTATTATTTTTTCTTTTTTTATGTAAATAATTTTTGATGTTTAATGAGAGTCACGGAGAAAAATTAAATGAAGGATTCTTGTTATTATTCTTGCTATGGCTAAAAGTTATATTTTAGCTGATGGTTGGCTCGTCCATATTGTGCGCCATTAAACATCCTTCTTTACACCTGATCTCCTCTCGCTATTTTAAGATTCTGATGAGAAAGATTATTCTTTAATCTCCACCATTACATAGGCAATGAATTGTTGCGTATGAAGCCGAGGCGTTAATGCCCGCAGACACATGTAAATGAGGAGCGGACGGCCCGCTGCACTCCTCTGTTGTGTCAAATGGGCATATTTAATATGTATTAGCTGGAGCCATGTTTGGATTAAATCTATCAAATTCTCCCTTTAAATAGCTGCCATTACAGATCTGACATCTGTCGACTTTCAGTGAATAGGAACAATGTCGCTATCTCCTGGTGCCGTCGCCTGGTGAATGACTTATATTTCATCAATCTCAGTATTTAACATTTTCCATGGCTCGATGGTCACCAGTAATTGTCTCCTATGTGAAGAAATCTGTTCATGTTCTGTATATATTATCATCATACATCAGGAATCAGTGTTCATATGAGGCCCCATCTACGTCATGTTATAATGTCTATGTATTGTATATTACTGGTTATATCTCACATCATTCATAGCGCTCCTATATTTACTGTTAGTCTACATAGGAACACTAGATAGTAAATATTGTAAACCACTTATCCTGTACTGATCCTGAGTTATATCCTGTATTATACCCCAGAGCTGTACTCACTATTCTGCTGGTGAGGTCACTGTGTACATACATTACATTACTTATCCTGTACTGATCGTGAGTTATATCCTGTATTATACTCCAGAGCTGCACTCACTATTCTGCTGGTGAGGTCACTGTGTATATACATTACATTACTTATCCTGTACTGATCGTGAGTTATATCCTGTATTATACTCCAGAGCTGTACTCACTATTCTGCTGGTGAGGTCACTGTGTACATACATTACATTACTTATCCTGTACTGATCCTGAGTTATATCCTGTATTATACCCCAGAGCTGTACTCACTATTCTGCTGGTGAGGTCACTGTGTACATACATTACATTACTTATCCTGTACTGATCCTGAGTTATATCCTGTATTATACCCCAGAGCTGTACTCACTATTCTGCTGGTGAGGTCACTGTGTACATACATTACATTACTTATCCTGTACTGATCCTGAGTTATATCCTGTATTATACTCCAGAGCTGTACTCACTATTCTGCTGGTGAGGTCACTGTGTACATATATGATATACAGTGTATGTACATTTATTATGTGTAGACATTTTTTTCTCTCTCATTTCTCTATTTCAGGTGTAAATCTGTATATATTCACCCCGCCCTGAAGTTCCATTATGCAGAGGACACTGTTTCTCTTATTGTCGGTATAATGATCCATTTTCCGTTCCTCTTGGTCGCGCTCCCGTCCGGTATTTCCTGTACAGGCTCCGCACACTCGGCTCTGCTGCATACATGTAAAGCTTATAGAACAGTCGCTGCCACAGACAATGTTCAGTGCATTTCTCCTCCTGGTTGAGTCTTTGTGATTTGTGTCTTTCTCGTGGTTTTAGTCTTAGTCGGTCGGTGAAGGTGTCATTAACCGTTTATACAAACATGTGACCATTAGCTGAGGTGCCTTCTGGATTCCTTAAAGAAAAGTTCCTGATCCCTTAGAATAATATGGGTTGCCCCTCAGGAGACTTTCTCACATCTCCTGTCTCCCTCGGTTCGGACGCCCCCTTCCTCACGAGTCGCCGGGGGCCATAATTACCTTTTCTGGCTTAATTATTTTTCCAGCCTCTATTACTGATGGGTCTCCAGATATGGGAACCATTGTCTGGGAAACACATGAAGACATTGCCTCTGGTCTCCAGTCACCTTCGTGTAGGGAAAATCCACAATGTCACCTGGAGAGGCCAAGACTCCAATTATTCCTGGTACTTTTTGTTAATTGAAGTATTTGGGGTCTTGTGCCCCCATTGCTGAGCTCACTTGTCTTTTCTATGTGATATTTACCATTTGATTTACAATGTATTTACTGAGGGAGATTTATTAGGTGACAATGGATATATCGTGATAATATTTGCAGAAATTGCTGTACTACTATGCCAAGCTCTATACTCCCATGCCAAGCACTGTACTACTATGCCAAGCTCTATACTCCCATGCTGAGCACTGTACTACTATGCCAAGCTCTATACTCTCATGCCAAGCACTGTACTACTATGCCAAGCTCTATACTCCCATGCCAAGCACTGTACTACTATGCCAAGCTCTATACTCCCATGCCAAGCACTGTACTACTATGCCAAGCTCTATACTCCCATGCCAAGCCCTGTACTACTATGCCAAGCTCTATACTCCTATGCCAAACACTGTACTACTATGCCAAGCTCTATACTCCCATGCCAAGCACTTTACTCCTGTGCCAAGAGCTGTATTCCCAAGTCAAGCACTGTACTACTATGCCAAGTGCTGTAATCCCATGCCAAGCATTGTACTACTATGCCAAGCTCTATACTCACATGCCAAGCACTGTACTACTATGCCAAGCTCTATACTCCTATGCCAAGCACTGTACTACTATGCCAAGCTCTATACTCCTATGCCAAGTACTGTACTACTATGCCAAGCTCTATACTCCCATGCCAAGCACTGTACTACTATGTCAAGCTCTATACTCCCATGCCAAGCACTGTACTACTATGCCAAGAGCTGTACTCTCATGCCAAGCACTAAACTCCCATGGCAAGTACTGTACTAACCTGTCAAGTGCTGTACTATCATGCTAACTGCTTTAGTGCTGTGTGTATTCCCATGCCAGCTCTGCACTCCAATGCCAAGAGCTGTACTATCATGCCAAGTACTATACTCCTATACCAAGCACCATACTCCCATGACAAGCACTATACTATCATGCCAAGCACTGTACTCCCATGCCAAGCACTGTACTATCATGCCAAGCACTGTACTATCATGCCATGCACTATACTCCCATGCCAAGCACTGTACTCCCATGCCAAGTGATGTTTTTCCATGCCAAGCACTATACGCCCATGCCAAGCACTGTACTATCATGCCAAGCTCTATACTCCCATGCCAAGCACTGTACTATCATGCCAAGCTCTATACTCCCATGCCAAACACTATACTCCCATGCCAAGCACTGTACTATCATGCCAAGCTCTATACTGCCATGCCAAGCACTGTACTATCATGCCAAGCACTATACTCCCATGCCAAGCACTGTACTATCATGCCAAGCTCTATACTGCCATGCCAAGCGCTGTACTATCAGGCCAAGCACTATACTCCCATGCCAAGTGATGTACTTCCATGCCAAGCACTATCCTCCCATGCCAAGCACTGTACTATCAGGCCAAGCACTATACTCCCATGCCAAGTGATGTACTTCCATGCCAAGTACTATACTCCCATGCCAAGTGATGTACTTCCATGCCAAGCACTATAGTCCCATATCAAACACTGTGTGTATTCCAATGGCAGTCGTGTACTCCTATGCCAAGCACTGCACTCCCCTGGAAAGTATAATACCCAAGGTATAAGGTGCAATTAATACTTAACTTTTATTGATCTTTATTGATTTTATCTATATACTGAACATTATAGGATCCACTGTGTCCTCCATTACATATGCTGTATGTCTACGTAATTCTTACCTTATTGACTATATGAGGATATAGCAGGTGTTGTGTAGCAGACGTTCTTGGACTCAATATCATATATTTACTGCCCCAAGCAATTTGGACAGTGCTGTATGGTGACAGATCTATTGACTTGGTCCCAATTTTAGTTGTGCTTGCTTGTTGGTGCATATCCCCTGAGGCCACAAACAATAGATAGAACTTTCATATACATGCATAACTACACTATTGTATCAGAATATCTACACGGCTGACTAAATATGAAGTGAGCCTTGCAGTTTTGTTTTATGTTGGGTTCACTTTGTGGTGATATTTTCACATATCAATAAAAGTTAAGTATTAATTGCACTCCCCCTTATACCTTGGGTATTATACTTTCTTGTATTATTTTTGCTGCGGTACCTTATTATGCACAAAAGCAGCCTTCAGTGGGGCATCCAGACAGTACCACAGTTAATTTGCACTGTACTCCCCTGCCAAACACTAGACTCAAATGCCAAGCACTGTACTTCTATGCCAAGCTCTACACTCCCATGCCAAGCGCTTTACTCATGTGCAAAGCACTGTACTCCAATACCAAGCACTGTACTCCAATACCAATCACTGTACTCCAATACCAAACACTGTACTCCAATACCAAACACTAGACTCTAATGCCAAGCACTGTACTTCTATGCCAAGCTCTACACTCCCATGCCGAGCACTTTACTCCTGTGCCAAGCACTGTACTCCCATGCCAAACACTTTACTCCTGTGCCAAGCTCTACACTCCCATGCCAAGCACTTTACTCCTGTGCCAAGCTCTACACTCCCATGCCAAGCACTGTACTTCTATGCCAAGCTCTACACTCCCATGCCAAGCGCTTTACTCCTGTGCAAAGCACTGTACTCCAATACCAAGCACTGTACTCCAATACCAAACACTGTACTCCAATACCAAACACTATACTTCCATGCCAAGCTCTACACTCCCATGCCAAGCACTTTACTCCTGTGCCAAGAACTGTACTTCAATACCAAGCACTGTACTCCAATACCAAACACTGTACTCCAATACCAAACACTGTACTCCAATGCCAAACACTAGACTCCAATGCCAAGCACTGTACTTCTATGCCAAGCTCTACACTCCCATGCCAAGCACTTTACTCCTGTGCCAAGCACTGTACTCCCATGCCAAACACTTTACTCCTGTGCCAAGCTCTACACTCCCATGCCAAGCACTTTACTCCTGTGCCAAGAACTGTACTCCAATACCAAGCACTGTACTCAATACCAAACACAGTATTCCAATGCCAAACACTAGACTCCAATGCCAAGCACTGTACTTCTATGCCAAGCTCTACACTCCCATGCCAAACACTTTACTCCTGTGCCAAGCACTGTACTCAATACCAAGCATTGTACTCCAATACCAAACACTGCACTCCAATGCCAAACACTGCACTCCAATACCAAACACTGTACTCCAATGGCAAACACTGTACTCCCAGCAACACATTGTACTCCAATATCAAACACTGTACTCCAATACCAAACACTTTACTCCTGTGCCAAGCACTGTACTCCCAGCAACACACTGTACTCCAATACCAAACACTGTACTCCAATGCCAAATACTGTCCTCCAATGCCAAACACTGTACTCCAATGCCAAATACTGTCCTCCAATGCCAAGCACTGTACTTCTATGCCAAGCTCTACACTCCCATGCCAAGCGCTTTACTCCTGTGCCAAGCACTGTACTCCCATGCCAAGCGCTTTACTCCTGTGCCAAGCACTGTACTCCAATACCAAGCACTGTACTCCAATACCAAACACTTTACTCCAATACCAAACACTGCACTCCAATACCAAGCACTGTACTCCTATGCCAAGCTCTACACTCCCATGTCAAGCACTTTACTCCTGTGCCAAGAACTGTACTCCAATACCAAGCACTGTACTCCAATGCCAAACACTAGACTCCAATGCCAAGCTGTTACGCCGAGCGCTCCGGGTCCCCGTTCCTCCCCGGAGCACTCGCAGCGTACTCCAATGCCAAACACTGTACTCCAATGCCAATCACTGTACTCCAATGCCAAACACTGTACTCCAATGCCAAACACTGTACTCCAATGCCAAACACTGTACTCCAATGCCAAACACTGTACTCCAATGCAAAACACTGTACTCCAATGCCAAACACTGTACTCCAATACCAAACACTGTACTCCAATACCAAACACTGTACTCCAATACCAAACACTGTACTCCAATACCAAACACTGTACTCCCAGCAACACACTGTACTCCAATACCAAACACTGTACTCCAGTGTCAAACACTGTACTCCAATGTCAAACCCTGTATTCCAATACCAAACACTGTACTCCAATACCAAACACTGTACTCCAATGCCAAACACTGTACTCCAATGCCAAACACTGAACTCCAATGCCAAACACTGTACTCCAATACCAAACACTGTACTCCCAGCAACACACTGTACTCCAATACCAAACACTGTGCTCCAGTGTCAAACACTGTACTCCAATGTCAAACCCTGTATTCCAATACCAAACACTGTACTCCGATACCAAACACTGTACTCCAATGCCAAACACTGTACTCCAATGCCAAACACTGTACTCCAATGCCAAACACTGTACTCCAATACCAAACACTGTACTCCAATACCAAACACTGTACTCCAATACCAAACACTGTACTCCCATGCCAAGTGATGTACTCCAATGCCAAACACTGTACTCCAATGCCAAACACTGTACTCCCATGCCAAGTGCTGTACTCACATGCCAGGCGCTGTTCTCCCATGCCAAGTGCTGTACTCCCATGCCAAGTGCTGTACTCCCATGCCAAGTGATGTACTCCCATGCCAGACGCTGTACTCCCATGCCAAGTGCTGTACTCCCATGCCATGTCAGTGCTCCTACTCCACCACTACATTCAGTCAGGGACCCTGAAAATTCAGTCCAATCCCATGTCACCTATCACTTGTATTAGGGTAATACCAACAATATCTCCTGATGTTATTATATAACAGGTACAGACGCCATCACAGGGCACAATAAGCAAAGATTTACTCAGCACAATGCAAACTTCTCTCAAGATTTTCCATTTTTCGTTGACGCTGTGATTGCTGTTATTATGTTTCTGCTCCTCGGCGGCTTTTGATGTGTCTGAAACTTGTTACATTGTAGTCAGTTTCCCTCAACTTTTTATCACAAAGGGAAACATTGAGGAAGTTCACAAGTGGTCAAAACCGAGATGGAAAGATGATTCGTGATGGAAAAACTATTTGTGATGGACCAATTGCGGAGGCGTAGAATTATTACTATTATACATATTACTAGTGTAATAACATTGTGATGTCAATATTTAGATTCGGTGATGATACTTTTCACTATCTCCACTGAGGATCTTACACTGGGATGTCATCATTCAGACGCACTGATGTCACTTTTTGTTAACTCTGCCGAAGATCTTTTATTGTGATGTCCTCATTTAGTTGCATTGATGCTGGCACTGCTGAGGATCTTACATTATTGATCTCATCATGAACCAGCTGCTGATATATTATTAATGTTTATATTTATTATTATTATTATTTTGTTAGTATTTTTTGTTGTTGATGATAATAAGAATAATAATTATTTTTAGTGGCATTAATTATTATTACTATTATCAGTATTATTATTATTATTATTATTAATGTTATAATAATAATTATTATTATTAATGTTGTTATTATTATTATTATTATTATTATTATTATTAATAATAATATTATTAATTATATATTATTAGTATATATTTTATAATAATAATAACAATATTCTCATTGTGTTTTTTCTATTATTATTGTTATTATTATTATTATTATTATTATTACTGTTATTTTTTATTATTATTATATTATTATTATTATTATTATTCTCAATGTGATTTTTTTCTATTAACAATATTATTATTATTTTTTGAAGTATTTTTCTCATTGTGATTTTTTCTATTGTTATTATTATTATTATTATTATTATTATTTTGTTGTTGTTATAACTATTCTCATTGTGATTTTTGCTATTGTTCCTTTATCTTCTTGCCGCCATCGACATTGTTGTTTCCCGCATTTATTTATCCGCCTTTCATGTTTCCCTGTGGCTTCCTGGAATCGCCTGCGTTGCATAAACATAGTTTGACCTTCTGAAAACCTACCTGGAGAGCACTTGCAGTTTTACTGCGCCATCACGGCGTCTTGTTGAGGTTTCGCACTCTGTGGGGGAGCGTTATATTCTGCCGGTTGCGGAGGAGCGGGGTCGGATCTCGTGTTCTGCCTCTTCCTCGGCATCGCAGGATATAAAATGTGATCATAAACCGGAGATATACTTTAGCCATAAAAACATATTACAGTCAGTGTATCACCAGGCGGAGAGAGAGAGCGCCGCCCGCCGCGACAAGGCAACTGTTCGCGTTTTTTTCCTTTTGCCCAAGGGAAGGGCAAAGTTCCAGCCATGGTTTCCTAGAAGTTTCCTCCACTGGGGGGTTTGTCTCCTAAGTGCCATTGGCTGTCCAGGCATGCAGGGAGTTGTAGTTTTGCAACAGCTGGAGGCACACTGGTTGGGAAAGACTTCCTTAGATAAATCTGCCCCTCCATCCTGCTCTGTATCCGCTGTCTACCATGCTTTCTACTTTGACTGTCAAACCTGCTGATCTTGGCTCAAGCAGCAGAACAGTCATTCTGTCATTAAAGGGGTACTCCGCTGGAAAATATTATTTTTGTTGTTGTTGTTGTTTTTAATCTACTGATGCCAGAAAGTTAAACAGATTTGTAAATTACTTCTATTTAAAAATCTTAATTCTTCCAGTACTTATCAGCTGTTGTATACTACAGAGTAAGTGATTTTCTTTTTGAATTTCCTTTCAGTTGTTACGCCGAGCGCTCCGGGTCCCCGCTCCTCCCCGGAGCGCTCGCTTCTCTCTCGCTACCGCAGCGCTCCGGGCAGCTCCACTGACCCGGTGCGCTGCGATACCGTCTCCAGCCGGGATGCGATTCGCGATGCGGGTAGCGCCCGCTCGCGATGCGCACCCCGGCTCC
Organism: Hyla sarda; assembly: GCF_029499605.1. Classification (NCBI taxonomy): domain Eukaryota; kingdom Metazoa; phylum Chordata; class Amphibia; order Anura; family Hylidae; genus Hyla; species Hyla sarda. The sequence goes on along the minus strand of NC_079197.1, from coordinate 186,710,487 downwards.
CGTACCTGACTCGCTCTCCGTCTGTCCTGTCCCGGCGCGCGCGGCCCCGCTCCCTAGGGCGCGCGCGCGCCGGGTCTCTGCGATTTAAAGGGCCACTGCGCCGCTGATTGGCGCAGTGGTTCCTATTAGTGTGTTCACCTGTGCACTCCCTATTTATACTTCACTTCCCCTTCACTCCCTCGCCGGATCTTGTTGCCATTGTGCCAGTGAAAGCGTTTCCTTGTATGTTCCTAGCCTGTGTTCCAGACCTCCTGCCGTTGCCCCTGACTACGATTCTTGCTGCCTGCCCCGACCTTCTGCTACGTCCGACCTTGCTTCTGTCTACTCCCTTGTACCGCGCCTATCTTCAGCAGTCAGAGAGGTTGAGCCGTTGCTAGTGGATACGACCTGGTCACTACCGCCGCAGCAAGACCATCCCGCTTTGCGGCGGGCTCTGGTGAAAACCAGTAGTGACTTAGAACCGATCCACTAGCACGGTCCACGCCAATCCCTCTCTGGCACAGAGGATCCACTACCTGCCAGCCGGCATCGTGACAGTAGATCCGGCCATGGATCCCGCTGAAGTTCCTCTGCCAGTTGTCGCCGACCTCACCACGGTGGTCGCCCAGCAGTCACAACAGATAGCGCAACAAGGCCAACAGCTGTCTCAACTGACCGTGATGCTACAGCAGCTATTACCACAGCTTCAGCAATCATCTCCTCCGCCAGCTCCTGCACCTCCTCCGCAGCGAGTGGCCGCTTCTGGTCTACGACTATCCTTGCCGGATAAATTTGATGGGGACTCTAAATTCTGCCGTGGCTTTCTTTCCCAATGTTCCCTGCACTTGGAGATAATGTCGGACCAGTTTCCTACTGAAAGGTCTAAGGTGGCTTTCGTAGTCAGCCTTCTGTCTGGAAAAGCTCTGTCATGGGCCACACCGCTCTGGGACCGCAATGACCCCGTCACTGCCTCTATACACTCCTTCTTCTCGGAAATTCGAAGTGTCTTTGAGGAACCTGCCCGAGCCTCTTCTGCTGAGACTGCCCTGTTGAACCTGGTCCAGGGTAATTCTTCCGTTGGCGAGTACGCCGTACAATTCCGTACTCTTGCTTCAGAATTATCCTGGAATAATGAGGCCCTCTGTGCGACCTTTAAAAAAGGCCTATCCAGCAACATTAAAGATGTTCTGGCCGCACGAGAAATCCCTGCTAACCTACATGAACTCATCCATCTTGCCACTCGAATTGACATGCGTTTTTCCGAAAGGCGTCAGGAGCTCCGCCAGGATATGGACTTTGTTCGCACAAGGCGTTTTTTCTCCCCGGCTCCTCTCTCCTCTGGTCCCCTGCAATCCGTTCCTGTGCCTCCCGCCGTGGAGGCTATGCAGGTCGACCGGTCTCGCCTGACACCTCAAGAGAGGACACGACGCCGCATGGAGAATCTCTGCCTGTACTGTGCCAGTACCGAACACTTCCTGAAGGATTGTCCTATCCGTCCTCCCCGCCTGGAAAGACGTACGCTGACTCCGCACAAAGGTGAGACAGTCCTTGATGTCTACTCTGCTGCTCCACGTCTTACTGTGCCTGTGCGGATATCTGCCTCTGCCTTATCCTTCTCTACTATGGCCTTCTTGGATTCCGGATCTGCAGGAAATTTTATTTTGGCCTCTCTCGTCAACAGGTTCAACATCCCAGTGACCAGTCTCGCCAGACCCCTCTACATCAATTGTGTAAACAATGAAAGATTGGACTGTACCATACGTTTCCGCACGGAGCCCCTTCTAATGTGCATCGGATCTCATCACGAGAAGATTGAATTTTTGGTCCTCCCCAATTGCACTTCCGAAATCCTCCTTGGACTACCCTGGCTTCAACTCCATTCTCCAACCCTGGATTGGTCCACTGGGGAGATCAAGAGTTGGGGGCCCTCTTGTTTCAAGGACTGCCTAAAGCCGGTTCCCAGTACCTCTTGCCGTGACTCTGTGGTTCCCCCTGTAACCGGTCTCCCTAAGGCCTATATGGACTTTGCGGATGTTTTTTGCAAAAAACAAGCTGAGACTCTACCTCCTCACAGGCCTTATGATTGTCCTATTGACCTCCTCCCGGGCACTACTCCACCCCGGGGCAGAATCTATCCTCTGTCCGCCCCAGAGACTCTTGCTATGTCGGAGCACATCCAGGAAAATTTAAAAAAAGGCTTTATCCGTAAATCCTCCTCTCCTGCCGGAGCCGGATTTTTCTTTGTGTCCAAAAAAGATGGCTCCCTACGCCCTTGCATTGACTACCGCGGTCTTAATAAAATCACGGTAAAGAACCGCTACCCCCTACCTCTCATCTCTGAACTCTTTGATCGCCTCCAAGGTGCCCACATCTTTACCAAACTGGACTTAAGAGGTGCCTATAATCTCATCCGCATCAGAGAGGGGGATGAATGGAAAACGGCATTTAACACTAGAGATGGACACTTTGAGTATCTGGTCATGCCCTTTGGCCTGTGCAACGCCCCTGCCGTCTTCCAAGACTTTGTTAATGAAATTTTTCGTGATCTCTTATACTCCTGTGTTGTTGTATATCTGGACGATATCCTGATTTTTTCTGCCAATCTAGAAGAACACCGCCAGCATGTCCGTATGGTTCTTCAGAGACTTCGTGACAATCAACTTTATGCCAAGATAGAGAAATATCTGTTTGAATGCCAATCTCTTCCTTTCCTAGGATACTTGGTCTCTGGCCAGGGACTACAAATGGATCCAGACAAACTCTCTGCCGTCTTAGATTGGCCACGCCCCTCCGGACTCCGTGCTATCCAACGTTTTTTGGGGTTCGCCAATTATTACAGGCAATTTATTCCACATTTTTCTACCGTTGTGGCCCCTATCGTGGCTTTAACCCAAAAAAATGCCAATCCCAAGTCTTGGCCTCCTCAAGCGGAAGACGCCTTTAAACGGCTCAAGTCTGCCTTTTCTTCGGCTCCCGTGCTCTCCAGACCTGACCCTTCTAAACCCTTCCTATTGGAGGTTGATGCCTCCTCTGTAGGAGCTGGAGCGGTCCTTCTACAAAAAAATTCTTCCGGGCATGCTGTTACTTGTGGGTTTTTTTCTAGGACCTTCTCTCCGGCGGAGAGAAACTACTCCATCGGGGATCGAGAGCTTCTAGCCATTAAATTAGCACTTGAGGAATGGAGGCATCTGCTGGAGGGATCAAGATTTCCAGTTATTATTTACACCGATCACAAGAACCTCTCCTATCTCCAGTCTGCCCAACGGCTGAATCCTCGCCAGGCCAGGTGGTCTCTGTTCTTTGCCCGATTTAATTTTGAAATTCACTTTCGGCCTGCCGATAAGAACGTTAGGGCCGATGCTCTCTCTCGTTCCTCGGATGCCTCGGAAGTTGAACTCTCTCCGCAACACATCATTCCTCCTGACTGCCTGATTTCCACGTTTTTTGTACACATTTTTCGTCTTCACGGGTTGCCCACACAGATAGTCTCGGATAGAGGCGTCCAATTCGTGTCAAAATTCTGGAGGTCTCTCTGTAAACAACTCAAGATTAAATTAAACTTTTCTTCTGCATATCATCCTCAATCCAATGGACAAGTGGAAAGAATTAACCAGGTCTTGGGTGATTATTTACGACATTTTGTTTCCTCCCGCCAGGATGATTGGGCAGATCTTCTACCATGGGCCGAATTCTCGTATAACTTTAGAGTCTCTGAATCTTCTTCCAAATCCCCATTTTTCGTGGTGTACGGCCGTCACCCTCTTCCCCCCCTCCCTACTCCCTTGCCCTCTGGTTTGCCCGCTGTAGATGAAGTGACTCGTGATCTTCCCATCATATGGAAAGAGACCCAAGATTCTCTTTTACAGGCTTCATCTCGCATGAAAAAGTTTGCCGATAAGAAAAGAAGAGCTCCCCCCATTTTTGCTCCCGGAGACAAGGTATGGCTCTCCGCTAAATATGTCCGCTTTCGTGTCCCCAGTTACAAACTGGGTCCACGCTATCTTGGTCCTTTCAAAGTCTTGTGCCAAATTAATCCTGTCTCTTACAAACTTCTTCTTCCTCCTTCTCTCCGTATTCCTAATGCCTTTCATGTCTCTCTTCTTAAACCACTCATCATCAACCGTTTCTCTCCCAAGTTAGTTTCTCCCACTCCTATCTCCGGTTCTTCTGACGTCTTCTCGGTGAAAGAGATACTGGCCTCCAAGACGATCAGAGGAAAAAAGTTCTTTTTGGTGGATTGGGAGGGCTGTGGACCTGAAGAGAGATCCTGGGAACCTGAGGACAACATCCTAGACAAAAGTCTGCTCCTCAGGTTCTCAGGCTCTAAGAAGAGGGGGAGACCCAAGGGGGGGGTACTGTTACGCCGAGCGCTCCGGGTCCCCGCTCCTCCCCGGAGCGCTCGCTTCTCTCTCGCTACCGCAGCGTTCCGGGCAGCTCCACTGACCCGGTGCGCTGCGATACCGTCTCCAGCCGGGATGCGATTCGCGATGCGGGTAGCGCTTGCTCGCGATGCGCACCCCGGCTCCCGTACCTGACTCGCTCTCCGTCTGTCCTGTCCCGGCGCGCGCGGCCCCGCTCCCTAGGGCGCGCGCGCGCCGGGTCTCTGCGATTTAAAGGGCCACTGCGCCGCTGATTGGCGCAGTGGTTCCTATTAGTGTGTTCACCTGTGCACTCCCTATTTATACTTCACTTCCCCTTCACTCCCTCGCCGGATCTTGTTGCCATTGTGCCAGTGAAAGCGTTTCCTTGTGTGTTCCTAGCCTGTGTTCCAGACCTCCTGCCGTTGCCCCCGACTACGATCCTTGCTGCCTGCCCCGATCTTCTGCTACGTCCGACCTTGCTTCTGTCTACTCCCTTGTAGCGCGCCTATCTTCAGCAGTCAGAGAGGTTGAGCCGTTGCTAGTGGATACGACCTGGTCACTACCGCCGCAGCAAGACCATCCCGCTTTGCGGCGGGCTCTGGTGAAAACCAGTAGTGACTTAGAACCGATCCACTAGCACGGTCCACGCCAATCCCTCTCTGGCACAGAGGATCCACTACCTGCCAGCCGGCATCGTGACATCAGTCTGACCACAGTGCTCTCTGCTGACACTCTTTTTTATTATAAAATTACAAATCTTATACAAAAACACAAAACAAGCTTAACCAGCTATAACATAAATAAGAAATACACTGGTACCAAAACACAAAAACAAAACCCTGCCTAACCGTCCAGCCCAGCTTTACAAAAACCTACCTAACTGAACCAAACAACACACTCACACACATACCAAAAATGAACATAAAAATAGCACAACTTGGCTTATCAAAATATGAAAATGCAATTTAGCACTACCTGGCTACAACTCAAAACCATCAATACTCGGGAAACACAACGAGAAAACAAAACAGAAAATATAAAAAGCACACCACTGCAAAAAAATTAAAAATTATAAAAGCACAACTTGGCTTAGCAAGTTATAAACATAAACATAAAATTAAGCACTACCTAGCTACAAAAAAAAAATAAAAAATAAAAAAATACACATACACTATACCAAATAAACCGAAATAAACCAAATAAACCACATGACAACATAATAACTGGTCCGACTGCCATAACTACTGTAATGCTATAATATAAAAAAATAAATAATATACATACAAAATCACATGAACATAATAATATAGTATTTAACTAAAAATAAATATATACACTACAGAAAACCTACAAAAACTATAGAAAACCCTACCAAAATCCCTACACTAAAACTGTACCCTCTCCCACACCACCCCTCCTGCACATGGGTCAGAGTCCATACCATTCATACACAAAGTCCTGTCCCTAACTGGCCCATGTCAGGTCCCCAAAAGAAAAGCAAAACACCACCCACAAATACACCCTCCCCACCTAGCACTCCTCCCAACCAACTTACACACAAACTTATACATACTAACATATACACACTGAAGCTAAACCACCTTAGGCCCAAGTTTGGTTACCTGTAAGCCCTTCATACCATATCAGCTTAAAACAAAACAAAAAGCTAGCGTGTGCATGCATTAACCCACCACCAGGAAGAAGGATGGCAGACTTGATACATCAAAATAATTTTAAACTCTTTCCCTAACTCCCCCCCACAATTTTCCCTAATTCTATCCCTGCATTAAAACTGACCCTGCTCTCACCCTATCACTATCCCTATAACACTGCCCCTAATCAAAATAAAGGTACTCTACCCATAAGGTCTAGTACCTAGGGCACATCAAAAGAAAAACCTCTCCACAGGAGAGAAGCCCTACTGGTACCAAGAATGCCATACTCCAAAGACCTGATTTTCCCAAGGTCGCCGGTAATATTCCTACAGACCTCCACCTCGGAGAGGATTTTCTGTTGGGTTGACACTAAACACTGTGCGTTCCATGTGTAGTACCTAACCACTAAGCTAACTAAGAATAAAGTGCCCCGGTCTGGCCACCCAGGTTCCTAAATGCCCCATAAGCCCACTCCGGGTAGGAACGGACGGCAAGTTGACTCCAGCCGATGGAAGCGCCAACCCGGTTGTAGACCCCTATATTAAAGGGGCAATGAAGCAGGAAGTGGTCCATGCTTTCCAGCGTGTCCCCGCACTCTTCTCGGGGACATCCCAGGTTATTAGAGTTCCTACACTTCAAATTGTCCCTCACATATAGCTTCCCCTGAAAGCAGCGCCAGGCCAAGTCCCAAAACTTCTGAGGGATCCTTTTCATGTTCAAAAGATACAACCCCACCCTCAGATCCCGACATGGGCAGTCTCTGAGCGCCAGAGGCTTCTGGAAGTGGGTCAACAGAACCCGTTTGTCAAGGAACTGCCTTGACTGGGTCCTGATCTCCCACACTCCCAGACCCCACTGACGTATCGCCTTCAGAGTCGGGGTAGCGTAAGCCGGAAGATATCCATGGGGAGTACGGAGGTCCTTCACTCGCCCTCCTCTCTCCCATTCCAGGAAGAAAGGCCGGAACCATTCCCTGCAGGAGAGTACCCACGGAGAAGCCCTCTCTTACCAGAGGTTCGAAATGTTAGCTTTCAAGAAGGTGTTCGTAAAGAACACCACGGGGTTTACCATAGATAAACCCCCTAGTCTCCTTGTGCGGTACGTAACCTCCCTCTTGACTAGGTTCATCTTGTTCCCCCATAGCATCTGGAAAAACAGGCTGTAGATCCTAGTGTAGTAAGCCTCTGGCAAGATACATACGCTGCCCAGATAGATAAACAAAGGGTGCAAGTAAGATTTGATCAGGTGTACCCTTTCCCTGAGGGTCATAGACCAACCCTCCCACTGGTCCACCTTCTGAGCGGTATCCTGGAGCTTACCATCCCAGTTTTTGGTGGGACAATCATCCTGGCCGAATGTGATGCCTAAGATTTTAGCTGATTCTTGGGGCCCTGGAAGGGTGTCCGGGAGATCAAACGTGGGATCCCCCCCCTCCCAGCCAGAAACTCTCACACTTATCCCGGTTGATCTTAGACCCGGATGCCTCCGGGTAGCGGTCCACCTCCAACATCACCACATCGACCTCCTCTCTCTCGTCAGCATATGCCACCACTCTCTGGGTGACAGGCGGCTCTGCCAGACTCATCTCGACTCCCACCAATGGTCCGCGACTCACCCTCCTAAGGAAGGGATTGATCGCAAACACATATAAGAGCGGGCTCAAAGCACATCCCTTACAGACTCCGGACCCCACCTCAAAAGAGCGGCCAGACCACCCGTTCACCAGCGGGAAACTCTCTGCCCCTGCATACAAGATCTTAAGCCAATTAACAAAAGTACACGGTAAGCCATATCTCAGGAGGACGGGCCAGAGGTACTCATTGTTCACCCGATCAAATGCTTTGGCCAGATCCAAGGACAGCAAGTACCCCTTCCAGAGACCTGCACTACTCCACTCCACTGCCTCCCTGACACTAAGGACAGAACTTAAGGTGCTTCCGCCCGGAACGGTGCAGTGCTGGGCCTCTGAAAGGAGCCGGGGTGCAAACTTCACCAGCCGATTAAACAGTATATTGGCCAGAAGCTTCCTGTCCGTATTGAGAAGAGCTATGGGTCTCCAATTCTCAATACGGCTGGGATCTTTACCCTTTGAGAGAAGAATCAGGGCTGACCTACTCATTCACTTCGGCAGAGTGCCCGAGGAGAGAGAGTCATAGAATTCCTCAGTCAAGAGGGGAGCTAAAGACTCCTTAAAGGTCCTGTACCACTCAGATATTAAGCCATCCGGACCTGGCGACTTTTTAGGGGCAAGCCCCTCGATCACCAGTCTCACTTCCACTTCCTCTTCCCGACATCTTGTCTCGATCTAGATCCTTCCTCCCCAAGAGGTGCGAGTAGAAGGATCTGACGACCTCCAAGATCCCTTATCTGGACCGATTCAGGGATCCTGTACTATCAATCAGTTCTGAAATGATTTTACTACTCACTGACATCTTACAGTTTCTGTAAGGGTCGGGCGAGCGGTACTTCCCAAAATCCCTCTCAAAAACCAAAGATGCGTGCCTATCGTACTGACACCTCATCAGCAAGGATTTCACTCTGGAGATATCCTCTCGGCTCACTCCAGTCAAAATGAGAAGCTCGAGTTTCCTCCTCAGACCCTGATACAAGCGATACCTGTTCAGGGACCTTAGGCTCGAGAGCTGGCGGAAGAACCCCGCAACCCGCTTCTTGAATATCTCCCACCACTCTGACTTACTACTACATAGGTCCAGTAAAGGTACCTGACTCTGAAGAAAATCCTCAAAGGACTGTCTTATCTCCACTTCCTCCAGGAGGGACGAATTCAGCTTCCAGTAACCTTTACCCATCCGGGGGGTCTCTGAAACATTCAGGGAAAACAAAATCATACAGTGATCGGAGAATTCCACCTCAACCACGGACACTGCAGAAGAGACGGCTTCCTCCTTTAAATAAAACCTATCTATCCTAGACCTGCGACTACCTTGATGATAGGTGAAACCCGTGTGGCCCGAGGGGCTCCGGATGTGGGCATCCTCTAGGCGAGCTTCTCTAGCTATGCTAATCAGTGCCACACTATCGCAAGTCAGCGGACCATTGGAGCCTCTCCTATATTGGGACCTTGTGACATTATTGAAGTCCCGTCCAAAGATCACCTGCCGACTTGTAAAAAGAAAGTGCTTAATCCTCATAAAGAGATCTTTACGGTCCCACTTGGTTTGCGGGGCGTAGATGTTAATGAGCCGGAGCTCTTGTCTCTTAATGAAGACATCAAAGATCAACATGCATTCAACAGGAGCGGTAAAAAGGACCACCACCCCACTATACGGCTCAGCCGCAAGAGACCAGTGGGAGGGATTGCGCCTCCACTCTCTCCTGGCTTTTACCAGAGAGGCTAGATCTGACAACCTGGTCTCCTGTAAAAAGAAAATGTCGGCTTCAACGCGGCCGAGAAAATCAAAGGCTGCAAATCTAGCCGTATCAGACTTTATGCTGGCACAATTAATAGATGCCAGTGTCAATGGAGTGAGTGCTGCCATAGAGGGTGATTGAATTAGATGGCCTCAACCTTCTTTTTCCCCCTTCTTTTTAGCCCCCTCATCCCTTGAAGACAACGAGAGGGCAGGACCACTCTTACATCTTTTTTTCGACTCTTTCGATTGGTCCATAAGGTCCCCGTCTCCGTCCGGCCCCGGTCTAGCCCTGCCCTCCGAGGAAGGTGCCTCGACAGGACAGGGCCCAGTTCCCCCCAGAAGCTTTTTCTCCTGAAGCACCCTGTCCTCACCTTCCCCCTCCAAGGAGGGGGAGGAGATGGTATCGAGGACGAGGTACCGGATTGAATGGTCAATCAGAGGGGGGGGCAGCCAGGCTTCGCCTTTGGACCTCGCCCATAGTACCAGGAGCTTCAGAGGGCTCTGACCTCCTCTTTCTCCCTTTCCTTTTGCCCTTAATTTTCTTTTTGGGCCTCAACCCACTCTCCTCATCCACACTTTTATAGTTGGAGGAATCGGAAGGGTCGGCCATATTGCCTTCCTCTCTGTGAAGTCTCCTTATCTCCTCATCCAGCAGAGACAGGGAGCAGGGACTGAAGCTACCCCTGCCACCTGAGCACTCTCCAGCTCACTACTCCTTCTGCGATTTTCCTCCCGCCTTAGTTTGGCAGGGCCCTTTTTCCTCCTCACTAGCCCTGTTGCTCCCCCATCCCTGTCCATACCCTCCCCAGCCGAGGCAACTTCACAGCTCTCCTCAGCTGAAGTGGTCGCTGCACGGGCGAAGGTGCTAGGACAACGGTTGAAAGGGTGCCCGAGGACACCACACAGGTGGCACCGGATCTGCAGACAGGATGCGGCCAGATGACCCACCCCGCCACACAAAGCGCAGACCTACACAGTACAGGCTGCGCTAAAGTGGGTGGGGCTGCCACACCTGTGACAGACCTTAGGTGGCCCCTGGTAAAAGACCTGGATCCTATCACATCCAAGGAAGGTGGCTGACGGAATGTGGGCAACCATACTCCCTGAACGCTTGAGTTTGACGGAAAACGTCCAGGCCCCAGACCAGATCCCGTGCTCATCAAAGTTTTTCTTGGGCATGTCCGTCACATCCCCATACCGTCCGAGCCAGGTCATGATGTCATAACAAGAAAGTGACTCGTTACGGGTCAAAACGGTCACTTTCTTGACAGCGTTCTGATGGGAAATCGCCTTTACGGCGAAATCCCGCCAGCCGGGCTCGTTCTTCGCCACTTCGTAGTTTGACCAGAAGAGTTCAAGACCCTCTGGCCGAACGAAACTGACGTCAAACTCAGACGAACCGTAGGGGTGAATCAGGGTAAAGATGTCACTCGCCCTGAATTCCATCCGAAGGAGGAGCTCAACCACTTTAGCGCGAGGTGGACACGCATCCTCGCCCCTCCAAAACAGAGGGACCACATTCCTACGGTTATTGTCCTGCCCGGGTGTCGGGAGGGACCAGACCACCTCCCCATTCTGCTCTCGGAAAGCCCCCAAACCATGCCTCTCTATCCAGAAAGACAGGTCGACCTCACCCCTTCCCTCTTCCTGGATCGACCTGTCGCCCCTACGCAGAGCCTCCAGGAGGCGCTGTTGCAAGTGGCCTCCAGAGCCGGACGGAGACGGGGACCCCCTTAAACCCCCGGCAGCGACATTAGCATAGCACCTAGGAGCAGTCACTACTGGGGGGCAGCCGGACCAGACCCAGACCCAGAACCATCAGTATAGCCACTCACACCACTACTCCCATCCATAGCAGACTTTCCATTCTTACCACTACTACTCCCACCATCATTCACTCCACTTACACTCCCACATACACTCCTCACGTCCACAGCTCTACTACACTCAGCATTCTCACATCCTCCACTCTTTTCCTGCCTAATGGATTCTGGGCTGGCTGGGACCTGTAGTACTGCTGGTCTTATTATGATTTTCTGTCCTGGGGTCGACGCTGCTGCTGCCGGGGTTGACACTGATGACTCCTCCTCCATGGGCGATGACACCTCCTAAGTCTGGAGCTGCCCCCCCAAGCGCACCTCGGCTCCTCCCACAGCACCATTGCTTGGTTTTCCTAACCACACAGGCTCTGCTGGTGTTATCGTTGCCCGGACACTCCCCCCCCCCCTCACAGAGGAGTGCCCCGCAGCACCCACAGAACACACAGTACTTGGGGGACCGCCCCCCGAGCACACAGGCACACCGCTCTCTGCCACTGGTGCCCGGACACTCCCCCCCCTCACAGGGGAGTGCCCCGCAGCGCCGGTAATGCCCATAGTACTCGGGAACCGCCCCCCGAGCACACGGCAGCAAAACTCGCCTCTGGCACTTTGACACGCCCCCGCCACCCTGGGGAGTACCAGAGCTGCCCACCATGAGCCCATCCTGCCTCTCCCTACCGGCAGGATGGGTGGGCTTTACAGCTATTGCATCTGCAGCCTTTTCTGATGCCATGCTGTACCCCCAATGCTGGCTCCGTTCCACTACAGAAACGGAGTCTAGCAGTCTGGGGGACCCAGCAGCCTGAACCAGCTTTGCAGCTGGCCCTGACTGCTGGAAAGGGACAAACATGCACTTCACTGTCTCCTGGGTCTTCTGCTTCTTATGCTTCACTGCCACATCATCGCACTGGTCATCTCCAAAGGTAAAATTCTGGAAGTGGGCTGGGGACTCGTGCATAACAATCGCCCTCAGTAATCCCCCAGCCTCACTCTCCAGTTCATCCTCCTCACTTTCACCTGGGCTGGCTCTATGTAGCTGTCCTGGGTGTTATAGGGAGTAGCTACAGGCAAATCCTCCATTTCCACCACTTGTGCTCTTTCTCCCACATTCTCCTCCTCCTTCTTTATACCTTCATAACCATCCACACTTTCTTCACCGCCACTACTCTCCCCATCATCCACCTTACCTGGGGATTTCATGGCGGCAAACCGGTTGTTGTTCTGAAGCTTCTCCTTAAAGAGACCGCTTCCCTCCAAGATCTCCTCTCCTCCAGCTGCACAATCTCAGCCTTCAGTGCTGAGCTCTTTCTTCTTAGCTCTGGCCTGTTCTTTTTGGGTGCAGTGTTCACCAGATTCTGAAGCCCTTGCAGATCTTCTCTGGCCAACTTCAGCTCCTTGCCGCAGCGATCATACTCAGCAAACCGCGCGGCCATGCGGGAGCAGTAGGTTGCATTGGACTCCTTGGGCCCTCTCTCTGCCCACAACTCCACACTTCTCCTCCTTGCTTTTCTTTCACCAGTCCTCTGGCTGGCACCCGTTGCCGGGGGTGCACAGCCTGCATTGCTGCAGACTCTGCCAGATTTTCTTCCTCCGGCCAGAACAATGGCTGTAGCAGTTTTCTCTCCACTCCCCGCCAGCCTTGAAGAACGGGGAATGGAGGCCCGAGAATCCATGCAGGAAAGCTCTCCCAGGGAGCCTGCCACACCCCTGGGAAAGGCTTGATGGAAAATGCTGCTTCTCTCAGCTTCTCACACTGAACTGCTGTGTTCACAGGAATTGCTCTCTGCTGACACCTCTGTCCATGTCAGGAACTGTCCAGAGCAGGAGAGGTTTGCTAAGGGAATTTGCTCCTGCTCTGGACAGTTCCTGACATGGACAGAGGTGTCAGCAGAGAGCAATTCCTGTGAACACAGCAGTCCAGAACCGTTCAGTGTGAGCAGCGAGTGGGTGTGTCTGTTACGCCTAGCGCTCCGGGTCCCCGCTCCTCCCCGGAGCGCGTACGGCGTCTCTCTCTCCGCAGCGCCCCGGTCGGTCCCGCTGACCGGGAGCGCTGCACTGTCATGGCCGTCGGGGATGCGATTCGCACAGCGGGACGCGCCCGCTCGCGAATCGCATCCCAGGTCACTTACCCGTTCCCGTCCCCTGCTGTCATGTGCTGGCGCGCGCGGCTCCGCTCTCTAGGGCGCGCGCGCGCCAGCTCCCTGAGACTTAAAGGGCCAGTGCACCAATGATTGGTGCCTGGCCCAATTAGCTTAATTGGCTTCCACCTGGTCCCTGACTATATCTGACCTCCTCCCATGCACTCCCTTGCCGGATCTTGTTGCCCTTGTGCCTAGTGAAAGCGTTTTGTGTGTCCAAAGCCTGTGTACCAGAACTTCTGCTATCCACCCTGACTACGAACCTTGCTGCCTGCCCCGACCTTCTGCTACGTCCGACCTTGCTTCTGTCTACTCCCTTGTACCGCGCCTATCTTCAGCAGCCAGAGAGGTTGAGCCGTTGCTAGTGGATACGACCTGGTCACTACCGCCGCAGCAAGACCATCCCGCTTTGCGGCGGGCTCTGGTGAAAACCAGTAGTGACTTAGAACCGGTCCACTAGCACGGTCCACGCCAATCCCTCTCTGGCACAGAGGATCCACCTCCTGCCAGCCGGCATCGTGACAGTAGATCCGGCCATGGATTCCGCTGAAGTTCCTCTGCCAGTTGTCGCCGACCTTCCCACACTGGTCGCCCAGCAAGCCCGACAGATCGCCCAGCAAGCCCAACAGATTGCCCAACAAGACCACCAGCTGTCGTACTTGACCACCATGACTCAGCAACTCCAGTCGCAGCTACAGCAGATTCAGTCTCAGCTACAGCAGCAGCAATCATCTCCTCCGCCAGCTCCTGCACCCCTTCCGCAGCGAGTGGCCACTCCTAGCCTCCGCCTGTCCTTGCCGGACAAATTTAATGGGGACTCTAAGTTTTGCCGTGGCTTTCTTTCGCAATGTTCCCTGCACCTGGAGATGATGTCGGATCAGTTTCCTACTGAAAGGTCTAAGGTGGCTTTCGTAGTCAGCCTTCTGTCTGGAAAAGCCCTGTCATGGGCCACACCGCTCTGGGACCGCGATGACCCCGTCACTGCCTCTGTACACTCCTTCTTCTCGGAAATTCGAAGTGTCTTTGAGGAACCTGCCCGAGCCTCTTCTGCTGAGACTGCCCTGCTGAACCTGGTCCAGGGTAATTCTTCCGTTGGCGAGTACGCCATACAATTCCGTACTCTTGCTTCTGAACTTTCCTGGAATAATGAGGCCCTCTGCGCGACCTTTAAAAAAGGCCTATCCAGCAACATTAAAGATGTTCTGGCCGCACGAGATACTCCTGCTAACCTGCATGAACTCATTCATCTAGCCACTCGCATTGACATGCGTTTTTCTGAGAGGCATCAAGAGCTCCGCCAGGAAAAAGACTTAGATCTCTGGACACCTCTCCCACAGTCTCCATTGCAATCTGCGCCTAGGCCTCCCGCCGAGGAGGCCATGCAAGTGGACCGGTCTCGCCTGACCCTGGAAGAGAGGAATCGCCGTAAGGAAGAGAATCTTTGTCTGTACTGTGCCAGTACCAAACATTTTTTGGTGGATTGCCCCATCCGTCCTCCACGTCTGGGAAACGCACGCTCGCACCCAGCTCTCGTGGGTGTGGCGTCTCTTGATGCTAAGTCGGCTTCTCCACGTCTCACGGTGCCTGTACGGATTTCGCCTTCAGCCAGCTCTTCCCTCTCAGCCGTGGCCTGCCTGGACTCTGGTGCCTCTGGGAATTTTATTCGGGAGTCCTTGGTGAATAAATTCCGCATCCCGGTGACCCGTCTTGTCAAGCCACTCCACATTTCCGCGGTCAACGGAGCCAGGTTGGATTGCACCGTGCGTTTCCGCACGAAGCCCCTCCTAATGTGCATCGGACCTCATCATGAGAAAATTGAGTTTTTGGTCCTCTCCAATTGCACTTCTGAAATTCTCCTTGGACTACCCTGGCTTCAACACCATTCCCCAACCCTGGATTGGTCCACAGGGGAGATCAAGAGCTGGGGTACCTCTTGCTTCAAGGACTGCCTTAAACCGGTTCCCAGTGCTCCCTGCCGTGACCCTGTGGTTCCTCCTGTATCCGGTCTCCCTAAGGTCGTTATGGACTCTGCCCGCCTTAAGAAGTGCCTCTCCCCCCCTCCCAGTCCAGTCAGGCAAGCCTCGGTGCTTCCTCATGGCCCTCGTCCTGGTGTCACACTGCCCCGTGCCAGGCCTCGCCCTCTGCCCTCCCTCCCCATTCCCACTCCTGCTGTACTGCCTGCCGTTGAGGAATCCCTCCATCCTTTCCCGGTGTCCTCATCCCAGGGGGGGCAGTTACCGGACAAAGAGAAGGGGAGACCTAAGGGGGGGGTACTGTTACGCCTAGAGCTCCGGGTCCCCGCTCCTCCCCGGAGCGCGTACGGCGTCTCTCTCTCCGCAGCGCCCCGGTCGGTCCCGCTGACCGGGAGCGCTGCACTGTCATGGCCGTCGGGGATGCGATTCGCACAGCGGGACGCGCCCGCTCGCGAATCGCATCCCAGGTCACTTACCCGTTCCCGTCCCCTGCTGTCATGTGCTGGCGCGCGCGGCTCCGCTCTCTAGGGCGCGCGCGCGCCAGCTCCCTGAGACTTAAAGGGCCAGTGCACCAATGATTGGTGCCTGGCCCAATTAGCTTAATTGGCTTCCACCTGGTCCCTGACTATATCTGACCTCCTCCCATGCACTCCCTTGCCGGATCTTGTTGCCCTTGTGCCTAGTGAAAGCGTTTTGTGTGTCCAAAGCCTGTGTACCAGAACTTCTGCTATCCACCCTGACTACGAACCTTGCTGCCTGCCCCGACCTTCTGCTACGTCCGACCTTGCTTCTGTCTACTCCCTTGTACCGCGCCTATCTTCAGCAGCCAGAGAGGTTGAGCCGTTGCTAGTGGATACGACCTGGTCACTACCGCCGCAGCAAGACCATCCCGCTTTGCGGCGGGCTCTGGTGAAAACCAGTAGTGACTTAGAACCGGTCCACTAGCACGGTCCACGCCAATCCCTCTCTGGCACAGAGGATCCACCTCCTGCCAGCCGGCATCGTGACAGTGTCCCTTTGTGTGCTCCTCCAGACTTCCAGAAGCAGAAAACAGCAGGTGTTACATCCGTCTTTCCCAGGAGCGTGGCAGGCTCCTGGGGAGAGCCTCCCTGCATGGAGTCTCGGGCCTCCACCTCACGTTCTTCAAGGCTGGCGGGGGTGGAGAGAAAACAGCGACAGCCATTATTCCGGCCGGAGGGAGAAGATCCAGCAGAGTTTTCAGCAATGCAGGCTCTGCTCCTCCGGCAACGGTGAGCCAGAGATCCAGCGGTGGAAAAAAGGCAGGGAAAAATAGCGTGGAGATGTGGGCTGAAAGAGGGCCCAAAGAGTCCCGCTCCACTTACTGCTCCCGCATGGCCCCAAGGTTTGTGGAATTTGACCGCTGCAGTAAGGAGCTCAGGCTGACAAGAGAAGATCTACGTGGGGCCCAGAGTCTGGCAAACTCTGGGTCAAAAAGGAATAAGAGTGAGCTGAAAAAAAGAATCATGGCCCTAAAAGCCGAGATTGTGAAGCTGGAGGAACGGAGGACAGAAATCCTGGAAGAGAGCGGTCTCTTCAAGGAGAAGTTGATGAACGGGGACCAGTTTGCCGCCATGAAATCCCCAGGAAAGGTGAAGGTGGATGATGGGGAGAGTAGTGGCGGTGAAGATAGTGATGATGGTGGTGAAGAAGAAAAGGAGGAGGAGAGGGTGGAGGAAGATGCTGTGCCTGTGGCTGGTCCCTGTGACATCCAGACCACCCAGGATAGTTACATTGAACCTGCCCAGGTGGTGCTTCCTTCGAGTGAGAGTGAGGAGGAGGATGGGGAGGGTGTGGCTGGGGGCTTATTGAGGGCTATAATCATGCAGGAGTCCCTAGCCCATCTCCAAAATTTTACCTTTGGTGATGACCTATGTGAGGATGTGGCAGTGAAGAGGAAAGTAAAGAAACAGAAGACACAAGAATCTGTGCAGTATGTGTTTGTTCCTTTCCAGCAGTCTGGGACAGCTGCAAAACTGGTTCAGGCTGCTGGGCCCCCCAGACTGCCAGACCCCGTTTCTGTGGTGGAACAGAGCCAGCATGGGGGGTACAGCATGGCGTCAGTAAAGGCTGTGGACGCAATAGAAGTGAAGCCCATCCAATCCTGCCGGTAGGGAGGGGCAGGATGGGCTGATGGTGGGCAGCTCTGGCACTACAGGACAGCCCCAGGGTGGCGGGGGTGTGTCCAAGTGCCAGAGGCGAGCTATGCCGCCGTGTGCTCGGGGGGTGGTTCCCCGAGTGCTGTGGGCACTGCCGGTGTGAGGTGTTTTTTTGCGCCCCCGTAGGGGCGACAGGTCAATCCAGGTAGAGGGAAGGGGTGAGGTCGACCTGTCTTTCTGGATAGAGAGGCACGGTTTGGGGGCTTTCCGAGAGCGGAATTTGGAGGTGGTCTGGTCCCTCCCGACAACCGGGCAGGACAATAACCGTAGGAATGTGGTCCGTCTGATTTGGAGGGGCGAGGATGAGTGCCCACCCTGCGCAAAAGTGGTTGAGCTCCTCCTTCAAATGGAATTCAGGGTGAGTGACATCTTTACCCTGATTCACCCCTATGGTTCGTCTGAGTTTGACGTCAGTTTCGTTCGGCCAGAGGGTCTTGAACTCTTCTGGTCAAACTACGAAGTGGCGAAGAACGAGCCCGGCTGGCAGGATTTCGCCGTAAAGGCGATTTCCCATCAGAACGCTGTAAAGAAAGTGACCGTTTTCACCCGTAATGAGTCGCTTTCTTGTTATGACATCATGGCCTGGCTCGGTCAGTATGGGGATGGGACGGACATGCCCAAGAAAAACTTTGATGAGCTGGTCTGGGGCCTGGACGTTTTCCGTCAAACTCAAGCGTTCAGGCAGTACGGTTGCCCACATTCCGTCAGCTGCCTTCCTTGGACGTGATAGGATTCAGGTCCTCTACCAGGGGCAACCTAAGGTCTGTCACAGGTGTGGCAGCCCCACCCACTTTAGCGCAGCCTGTACTGTGCCGGTCTGCGCTTTGTGTGGTGGGTCATCTGGCCGCATCTTGTAGGCAGATCCGGTGCCACCTGTATGGTGTCCTCGGGCACCCTTTCAGCCGTTGTCCTAGCACCTTCTCCCGTGCAGCGGCCGCTCCGGCTGAGCAGAGCTGTGAAGTTGCCTCGGCTGGGGATGGTACGGGCAGGGATGGGGGCGCAACAGGGCAGGCAGGAGGAAAATCGTAGAAGGAGTAAGGAGCTGGAGAGTGCCCAAGTGGCGGGGGTAGCTTCAGCCCCTGCTCCTGAAGCTGGCCCTGTAACCGCTGAAGCCCTGGAGGAGAACGTGCTGGATGAGGAGATCAGGAGGCTGCGCAAAGAGGAAGGCAATATGGCCGACCCTTCTGATTCCTCCTATTATGAAAGTGTGGATGAGGAGAGTGGGGAGAGGCCTAAAAAGAAAGAAAAGGGCAAAAGGAAAGGGAGAAAGAAGAGGTCAGAGCCCTCTGTTCCTTGTACTACGGGCCAGGTCCAAAGCAGAAGCCTGGCTGCCCCCCCCCTCTCTGATTGACCTGTCAAACCGGTACCTCGTCCTCGATACCATCTCCTCCCCCTCCTTGGAGGGGGAAGGTGAGGGCGAGGTTCCTAGGGAGAAAGAGCCTCTGGGTGGAACTGGGCCCTGTCCTGTTGAGGCACCTTCCTCAGAGAGCAGGGCTAGACCGGGGCCTGACGGAGATGGGGATAATATGGATATATCAGAATCGAAAAAAAGATCAAAGAGTGGTCCTGCCCTCTCATCTTCTTCGGGGGATGAGGGGGCAAAAAAGAAGGGAAAACAAAAGTGAAGGGTGTGGCCGTCTAATTTAATCACCCTGTATGGCGGCACTCACCCCATTGACACTGGGATCAATTAACAGTGCCAGCATAAAGTCATGTACGGCTACATTTGCAGCCTTTGATTTTCTCGGCCGTGTTGAAGCGGACATTTTCTTTTTAAAGGAGACCAGGTTGTCAGATCTAGCCTCCCTGGTAAAAGCCAGGAGAGAGTGGAGGCGCGGCCCCTCCCACTGGTCTCTTGCGGCTGAGCCGTATAGTGGGGTGGCGGTCCTTTTTACCACTCCTGTTGAATGCCGACGGGTTATTGAATTAGAAATGGGGAGGTGCCTGATCTTAGATGTCTTCATGAAGGGACAGGAGCTCCGGCTCATTAACATCTACCCCCGCAAACTAAGCGGGGCCGTAAAGATCTCTTTATGAGGATTAAGCCCTTTCTTTTTACGAGTCGGCAAGTGATCTTTGGAGGGGACTTCAATAATGTCACAAGGTCCCAAGATAGGAGAGGCTCCAATGGTCCGCTGTCTTGCGATAGTGTGACACTGATTAGCATAGCTAGAGAAGCTCGCCTAGAGGATGCCAACATCCGGAGCCCCTCAGGCCACGCGGGTTTCACCTATCATCAAGGTAGTCGCAGGTCTAGGATAGATAGGTTTTATTTGAAGGAGGAAGCCGTCTCTTCCGCAGTGTCTGTGGTTGAGGTGGCGTTCTCCGATCACTGTATGATTTTGTTTTCCTTGAATGTTTCAGAGACCCCCTGGATGGGTATAGGTTACTGGGAGCTGAATTTGTCCCTCCTGGAGGAAGCGGAGGTAAGACAGTCCTTTGAGGATTTTCTTCAGAGTCAGGTACCTTTACTGGATCTTTGTAGTAATAAGCTGGAGTGGTGGGAGATATTCAAGAAGCAGGTTGCGGGGTTCTTCCGCCAGCTCTCGAGCCTCAGGTCCCTGAACAGGTACCGTCTGTATCAGGGTCTGAGGAGGAAACTCGAACTTCTCGTCTCAACTGGAGGTAGATACTCGAGGATATCTCCAGAGTGAAGTCCTTGCTGATGAGGTATCAGTACGATAGGCATGCATCTTTGGTTTTGGAGAGGGATTACGGGAGGTACCGCTCGCCCGACCCTTACAGAAACTGTAAGATGTCAGTGAGTGGTAAAGTCATTTCAGGACTGATTGATAGTACAGGATCTCTGAATTGGTCCAGATCAGGGATCTTGGAGGTCGTCAGATCCTTCTACTTGCACCTCTTGGGAAGGAAGGATCTGGATCGGGATGTGATGTCGGGTTTCCTGGCTGAAATCATTCCTGAGCCAAGGGTAGACCCCTCTCTTGGCGTTTTGGCAGAAGAAATCAGGGAAGAGGAAGTGAGACTGGCGATCGAGGGGCTTGCCCCTAAGAAGTTGCCAGGTCCGGATGGCTTAACATCTGAGTGGTACAGTACCTTTAAGGAGTCTTTAGCTCCCCTCTTGACTGAGGTATTCAATGAGTGTTTCTCCTCGGGCACTCTGCCGAAGTCAATGAGGAGGTCAGCCCTGATTCTCCTGTCAAAGGGTAAAGATCCTAGCCGGATTGAGAATTGAAGGCCCATAGCTCTTCTCAATACGGACAGGAAGCTTCTGGCCAAGATACTGTTTAATCGGCTGGTGAAGTTTGCACCCCAGCTCCTTTCTGGGGTGCAGCACTTCTCTGTTCCAGGCCGAAGCACCTTAAGTGTTGTCCTCAGTGTCAGGGAGGCAGTAGAGCGGAGTTGTGCGGGTCTCTGGAAGGGGTACATGCTGTCCCTGGATCAGGCCAAGGCGTTTGATCGGGTGAACCACGAGTACCTCTGGTCCGTCCTCCAGAGATATGGCTTACCGAGTACTTTTGTTAATTGGCTTAAGATCTTGTATGCAGGGGCAGAGAGTTTCCCGCTGGTGAACGGTTGGTCTGGCCGCTCTTTTGAGGTGGGGTCCGGAGTCCGTCAAGTTTGTCCTTTGAGCCCGCTTTTATACGTGTTCGCAATCGATCCCTTCGTCCGGAGGGTAGATTGTGGGCCGTTGGCAGGAGTCAGGATGAGTCTGGCGGAGCTGGATGTCACCCAGAGAGGGGTGGCGTACACTGATGATGTCACTATTTTCGTCTCCGAGAGAGAGAGGAGGTCAATGTGGTGATGTCGGAGGTGGACCGCTTCTCTGAGGCATCCGGGTCTAAGATCAACCGGGATAAGTGTGAGAGTCTCTGGCTGGGAGGGGGGGATCCCACGTTTGATCTCCTGGACACCCTTCCAGGGCCCCAAGAATCAGCAAAAGTCTTAGGCATCACATTCGGCCAGGATGATTATCCCAACAAAAACTGGGATGGTAAGCTCCAGGATGCCATTCAGAAGGTGAACCAGTGGAAGGGTTGGTCTTTGACCCTCAGGGAAAGGGTACACCTGATCAAATCGTACCTGCTCCCCTTGTTTATCTATCTGGGCAGCATAGGTATCTTGCCAGAGGCTTACTATACTAGGATCCACAGCCTGTTTTTCCAACTGTTATGGGGGAACAGGATGAACCTAGTCAAGAGGGAGGTTATGTACCGCACGAGGAGACTAGGGGGTTTATCTATGGTAAACCCAGTGGTGTTCTTAACGAGCACCTTCTTGAAAGCCAACATCTCAAACCTCTAGTCAGAGAGGGCTCCTCCGTGGGTACTCTCCTGCAGGGAATGGTTTCGGCCTTTCTTCCAGGAATGGGAGAGAGGAGGGCGAGTGAAGGACCCATGGATATCTTCCAGCTTACGCTACCCCGACTCTGAAGGCGATACGTCGGTGGGGTCTGGGAGTGTGGGAGATCAGGACCCAGTCAAGGCAGTTCCTTGACAAACGGGTTCTGTTGACCCACTTCCAGAAGCCTCTGGCGCTCAGGGACTACCCAGGTCGGGATCTGAGGGTGGGGTTGTATCTTTTGAACATGAAAAGGATCCCCCAGAAGTTTTGGGACTTGGCCTGGCACTGCTTTCAGGGGAAGCTATATGTGAGGGACAACCTGAAGTGCAGGAACTCTGATGACCGGGGATGTCCCCGAGAAGAGTGCGCTGACACGCTGGAAAGCATGGACCACTTTTTGCTTCATTGTCCCTTTAATATAGGGGTTTACAACCTGGTTGGTGCTTCCATCAGCTGGAGTCAGCTTGCCGGCCTTACCTATCCGGAGTGGGCTTATCGGGCATTTAGGAACCTGGGTGGCCGAGACCGGGGCATTTTATTCTTAGTCAGTTTAGTGGTTAGGCACTACACGTGGAACGTGCGGTGTTTAGTGTCAACCCAACCAAAAATCCTCTCCGAGGTGGAGGTCTGTAGGAACATCACCGGTGACCTCGGGAAGATCAGGTCTTTGGAGTATGGCAGTCTTGGTACCAGTAGGGCTTCTCTCCTGTGGAGAGGGCTTTCTTTTGATGTGCCCTAGGTACTAGACCTTTTGGGTAAAGTATCTTTTATTTGGGTTAGGGGAAGTGCAGGGTCAGTTTTAATGGAGGGATAGAATTATAGAGAATTGTAGGGGGGAGTTAGGGAAAGAGTTAAAAATTATTTTGATCTATCAAGTCTGCCATCCTACTTCCTGGTGGTGGGCTAATGCATGTGCACGCTAGCTTTTTGTTTTGTTTTAAGCTGATATGGTAAGAAGGGCTTACAGGCGACCAAACTTGGGCCTAAAGTGGGTTGTGGTTCAGAGTGTATAAGTTTGTGTATAAGTTGGTTGGGAGGAGTGCTAAGTGGGGAGGTTGTATTTGTGGGTGGTGGTGTTTTTGTTTATTTGTTTGCTTTGGGGGGACCTGACATGGGTCAGTTAAGGACAAGACTTTGTGGACTGTATGAACGGTATGGACTCTGACCCATGTGCAGGAGGGGTGGTGTGGGTGAGGGCACAATTTTAGTGTAGGGTTATTTCTCGTTTATTTATTTATTTATTTTTCCCCCTAGGGTTTTCTGTTGACTTTGTAAAAAGGTTTTCTGTAGTGAATATGTTTAATTATGCATATGTTTATTTATATGTTTATATATTTGTTTGTCTATTTATATTCTATATTGTTTTGGCAGTCAAACCAGTTATGTTGATATGTGGTTTATTTGGTTTATTTCAGTTGATGTGTGGTTTATTAGGTTTATTCCAGCTTATTTTTATTTTTTATTATTATTATTATTATTATTATTTTTGTACTTGCTATGTTTTTGTTTTATTGTTTTGTTTTCTTCTTGTGTGTTTCCCAAGTATGGATGTTTTGAATTACAGCCGTGTAGTGCTAATTTATTTTTTTTTTTTATTTATTTATTTTAAGCCAAGTTGTGCCATTTTTATGTTCATTTTCGGTATGTGTGTGTCAGTGTGCTGCTTAGATAGTTTGGTTAGGTAAGTGGGTTTATTTATTTATACATTTTTCTGTTAAGCTGGGCTGTCCGATTAGGCAGGGTTTTGTTTTTGATTTATGTTATAGCTGGTTAAGCTTGTTTTCTTTTTTCTGTATTGGATAAGTTTTGTATTTTTATTATAAAAAGAGTGTCAACAGAGAGCACTGTGGTCAGAAAGAAAGGAAATTCAAAAAGAAAAGAACTTCCTGTGGAACATACAGCAGCTGATAAGTACTGGAAGGATTAAGATTTTGAAATAGAAGTAATTTTACAAATCTGTTTAATTTTCTGGCACCAGTTGATAAAAAAAAATGTTTTCTAATGGAGTACCCCTTTAAGGGTGCGTTCCCACCTGGCGTATACGTAGCGTATTTCACACTGCGCAAAATTTACGGCAGCAGCGGGAAATATGCTGCGTATTCCTCGCTCACTATACACACAGGGCTTTCTAACGGCAGCCCTATGTGTGTAGTGAGTTTTGGAGGCGGGGCCGTGTGCCGGCGTGACTGTGACGCGTGAAATACGATATGTATATGCCAAGTGGGAACGCACCCTAAAGTGAAGTTGGGATCACTGTAATGTTTGTAATGTCATGCTGTTCCCCAGAATGAAGTCAATACACCAGTGTTTCCCGACTAGGGTGCCTCTAGCTTCTGCAAAACTACCAAAGACTTTATGGGCATGTTGGGAGTTGTAGTTTTGTAACAGCTGGAGGCACACTGGTTGGGAAACACTGTTCTTAGCTCAAATTGATGACAATCCTCCAGCCATGGTTCCCTAGAAGTTTCTTCCACTTTTTTTCCCTCTCCTAAGGGCTGGAGGCTGTCCGGGCATGATGGGAGTTGTAGTTTTCCAACAGCTGGGGGCACACTGGTTGGGAAACTCTGCCCTATACAATCTAGAGCCCATCTGCTTTTTAGTGGGTCTTCTGCTAAAATGTTGGTGCACGTTGCCGCTTCTGAACATGCACGACAAAAATAAAACCCGACTAGCCATCCAGATTTCTTTAAAAAAAAACGCAAAAAGGGGGCACCCCATCTGTTTTCAACATCCCCCGACCAAATCACTAAAGTGTTCAATAAAAATACAATACACATGAATTAGCACCAAGGAAAACCTGGTCAGAAAATCCTCTATTTTTACGTCTCCCAATTAGTTAGGTGTTATAATGTTTTAGAATATCCATCTGCTTTTTATTTTTTTTTTTTTTTTCAAGTATTAAACTAATTAAAAACTATATTTGTACAAGGAAATGTGACATCTGTTCCCATAATTAATTAAAAAAAATGCTTGATAACTACCTAGCTTATAAATAAATAAATTAATTAATTATATTAATTAAGTAATAAATAAATACATAAATAAACTAATAAATACATAAATAAACAATAAATACATAAATAAAATAATAAATAAATACATAAATAAACAATAAATAAATACATAAATAAAATAATAAATAAATACATAAATAAACAATAAATAAATACATAAATAAAATAATAAATAAATACATAAATAAACAATAAATAAATACATAAATAAAATAATAAATAAATACATAAAAGCCTATTCAGAATTTGAGACTATTATTTGTATTATATTTTTCTCATAAATGTTTCCTGTCCTTTCTCAATTTAACACTATAACTAGGGGTACAATTGGCATTGAGGTTTTTTATGTCGCAATGCGCCAAATTTTAAGCTGGATTTGAATTCAACAAAACATGGAACCAGACACTCAGGGCCCGCCCGCACATTACAAAAAATTATTTAGCTGAATTTGGACAACGGATCCAGATATGGGGTTCATTTTGTGTGGAATTTGCTGTGGAAATTAACCCTCGTAATTCAAATTCCCATTGACTATGAGCTTTTCCAGGTAGAACACCAATAAAAAAATGAACATGTCTTTCTATGGAAGTAGCACAATCCTATTAAGATCAATTGGATTCTGCTGCAAATCTGTAGTGTGAATGAGCTCTTATAGTAATTCTTATAGTAATTCAGGGACGATGTGTAAAGTTGTGCAGGAAAAATCTAACACAAACTATTAGGCTATGTTCACATGGTAGAATTTCCGAGCGGAATTCCACGGGAATATTTCTCTCAAAAATGTCACAGCAGATTTCAGTGGGATTCTGCTGCACTGTGCACACAACAGAAATCCTGATTCCGGGATCCACAGAAACCATTGAACCTGTTCAATGTTTATTTCTATTCCGCTTGGAAATGCATTGCTGTCTATGGAGACGTCACACTTCCGAGTGGTCCTAGTGCCGCTGCATCAAGTAAATGTGCGGAATGTCTGCACGTATTTTCTGGCGGACATTCCGCACATTTTCAAATGTGTAAACATGGGTTTTCCGAGACCATGATGTTAACCCCTTCCCTCCCCAGGGCGTATGGGTACGTACTGGGAAGGAAGGGGGAGCAGCTATGGAACGGGATTGTGACATCATCCCACTCCGTACTGCAAGGCCCCCAGCTGCAATCAACATCTAGGGGCTGCAGCTAATAGCCTGCAGCGAGGATCACTGCTGCAAGGCTATTAACCCTTTAGATCTCACTGATCGTGGGACCTAAAGCCGGCAACTCAATGTTGCTGGCTGGTTGCTGTGGGTGATCGGGACCATCATGGGGCAATTGTGCGGTCTCGATGACCTTAAATGACATCTTAAATGATGCCGTCCCATCCTCTTTGTGTTGCTCTAGCCTGCTTTGGCAGGCTAGAGCAACAGACCGCAGGTAACACTGATCAGTGCTGTGTAATAGCCCAACATTGATCAGTGTTAGAAATTTGCGAGATTCCATGTAAAAAAATAAAAAAAATAATAATTCCAAAAAAAAGAAAATAAATAATAAAATAAAAAAAATAATAATTTAAAAAAAGTAATAAATGTGTATAACCCCTCTCCCTAATAAAAGTTTGAATCGCCCCCTTTCTCCCATTTTTATAAATAAAATAATAATAAGTATAATATAATAATAATAAACAAACATACAAGGTTTCGCCTATGTGCGCAAATGTCTGAATTATTAAATTACAATGTTAATTAAACCACACGGTCAATGACATATGGAAAAAAAATACATAAATCTGGAATTGGGCATTTTTGGTCACTGTACATAGCAGAAAAAAAAATCACAAAAAGTGGTCATTAAAAACAAAAATGGTACAGATAAAAATTACTTATCACGGTGCCAAAAATTAGCCCCCACATCTGTGTATACAGAAAAATAAAAAAGTTATAATGGTTAGAAGAGGCAATTTTAAGCCTACTAATTTTCTTACAAAAAGTTGGGTATCATTGTAATCGTATGGACCTACAGAATATAGATAAAGTGCACTATGTTGAAATGCAACCCCCTAAAAGTAATTTTTTTTTAATTTTGCCCCACAATTTTTTTTATTTGCTTCACCATACATTCTGTGGTACAATGAGTGATGTTGTTACGAAGTACAATAAGTCCGGCAAACAACAGGAACTATACAGTGGTCCCTCAACATACCATGGTAATTAGTTTCAGACAGGGTGCCATGAGCGGCAACGTGATGAAGGCGACGGAGAGCGATGGCGCAGGGCAGCAGCAGCAGAGGAGTGGCAAACGGACAAGCCGGAGTGGCGGAGACATGTAGCATTGAGCGGGGAACATGGGGCACATTAAATGGGGCACATTAATCTGGTGGCAACTGAGGCAGTCAGCGCTGCCATGAGCAGCCATGATGCGGGCCCACGGGTGGGGTCCATGTCATATCCAGGAGATGTCCAGTGCTATCATCAGCGGACATCTGCCGATAATGACAGACATCAGAGATTGCTGCATTAAAAAACTAAATGCCGCTATTCCCTGGTGTCTAGTAGTCCCATAGATCTCCCCTCCCTTCCCCCATGATGTGTGGCTTGCTAGGGTAGCCCCGAGGCCTTACCTTGTCCTCGGCATCTTCCCTGGCTCTGTGATTGCTTAAAGGGGTACTCCGCTGCTCAGCATTTGGAACAAACTTGTTATGGTCACGGCAGGTGGTAGATCCTCTGGGCCTGTGTGGATGATGACGTGAGCCGTGCCAGGGAGCGGAGTCTAAGATGCAGCTGGTTTTTACCAGAGCCTGACGCAAAGCGGGATGGTCTTGCTACAGCAGGCGGCACCCAGGTCGCTACCCCTGGCACAACTCGTCAACACAGGTAGCTGGGAGGTGGCGTGGCACAGAAAGAGACTGCAGGACGTGGCAAGATGACAGTAGGTCAGGGCAGGAACACAGGTGCAGGGTAGAAAGGAACAGGTACACAGTAACAGAGACACAGAACTTTCACTATGGCAACAGACAACCAAAGAACCAGCAGTGAACCAAGTGAGGAGCTGATATTAAAGGACCAGGGTGCAGATGTAGACACTTCACTAAATGAGCACTGGGCTTTTAAGTGAGAGCTCCGGCGTGCGCGCCCTAGGAGCCGGGGGCACGCGTGCCGGGGCTGCGAGGACAGGGAGGTGAGTGACGGGCTGGGATTTGCATATGGGTACGTCCTGCAATACGAATCCCAGCCCCACCGGCAGCGGGGACATGACAGAGCGCTCACAGCCAGCGTGTCTGGCCGGAGCGCTGATGTTACAATACCCCCCCTTTGGTCTCCCCCTCTTCTTTGGAACTCAAAAAGTTCCCCATTACATGAGACCAAGGGGTGTCTGGAATGGGCAAAAACTGTAAGGGACTTGCAGGCTTCTGTCGTGGAGTCTTCCATGTTCTAAGGTGACCAACTGGCAAGGAAGAATGTGCCCAATTCAAAACTTTACATCTGAGTTTTACAGGCACTGAAGATATCACAGGGGGAATAAGTGATCTTGGCAATATTGTCCCCAACAAGTGATTTCACCAGATTTCCAGTCAAGTTGTGGAGAATGACGTTGAAGCCAAGGAAGACCAAGACGAAGCTCTGAAGTACAATGTGGTAGCAAATAGAAATCAATTTTTTCCTTATGCAAATTTCCTACTTGCATGGAAAGGGGTTCCATGCGAAATTGCACCTTACAGTTCAGATTTTGTCCATTAACAGAAGAGATGTAGAAGGGCTTGGCAAGATGAGACACTGGAAGATGGTGTTTATGGACCTGGGAGGCACCAATGAAGTTACCAGCTGAACCGGAGTCCAAAAGAGCAGAAGCGATAAGATGACTTAGCAGAGGAAAATACTTGAACCGGGGTGGTCAAGCGAGGAAAGGTAATATTAACATCGAAGGAAGCCACTCCTACTTGTCCAAGTTGAGAGCGTTCTCCCGGGCGTGGAGGACATATAGAACAGTCTTTGAGAAAGTGCTCCGGACTGGCACAATATAGACAAAAATTCTCATTGCGTCGACGGTATTTTTCCTGCTGCGTTAAGTGAAAATGGTCCACATCCATAGCCTATTCGGCAGGAGGCAAAGAAGACAGTAGAGCAGGATGTTGGAACACGTTCGGGCAGGCTCTTTTTCTAAAGGAAGTTCTTCCTTCCTCTCGGCAAAACGCACATCTATACGAGTGGCTAAATGGATAAGTTCGCTCAGATTAGTCGGAGAACCTCATGCAGCGAGAGCATCCTTGATTCTAGAGGAAAGTCCTTTTTTAAAGGTAGCACACACGGCCTCGTCTTTCCAAGAAAGTTCAGAGGCAAGTGTGCGGAACTGAACCGTGTTGTCGCCAACGGAGTAGTTCCCTTGGCAGAGGTTCAGTAGAGCCGTCTCAGCAGAGGAGGCTCGTGCGGGTTCTGCATTGCGGAATTTTGCAAGGAAGGCCAACAGGTTCAAAGAGACCAGATCTCTACGATCCCAGAGAGGAGTAGCCCAGGCCAAAGCTTTTCCAGACCGTAGACTGAACACAAACGCCACTTTAGCACGCTCCGTCGGGAACAGATCCACCATGAGTTCAAGATGGATAGAACACTGTGTCACAAAGCCTCTACACAGCTTGGGATCTCCATCATACTTAGAAGGCAAGGACAAACGAAGCTTGGTCCCAGGAGAAGCTACAGACACAGGAGGAGGCTCAGGAACAGGTGGCTGCTGCTGTTGTTGCTGCTGAGCGGCAAGAAGCTGTTGCAACATGGCTGAGAGTTGATTCAGTTGTTGCAGCTGATGGGCTAACTGCTGTCACTGTTGAGCCACGACGGTGGGAAGACCGAAACATCTGGCAAAGGCACCCCAACGGAATCCATGGCTGGATCTTACTGTAACGGGTCACGGCAGGTGGTGGATCCTCTGGGCCTGTGTGGATGAGGATGTGAGCGGTGCCAGGGAGCGGAGTCTAAGGTGCCGCTGGTCTTCACCAGAGCTGCCGCTAAGCGGGATGGTCTTGCTGTGGCAGGCGGCACCCAGATCGCTACCCCTGGCAAGACTCGTCCACACAGGTAGCTGGGGGATGACGTGGCACAGAAGGAGACTGGCAGGACGTGGCAAAATGGCAGTAGGTCAGGACAGGTAACCCAGGTGCAGGGTAAGAAGTTAGCAAGGAACAGGTACACAGTAACAGAGACACAGAACCTTCACTATAGCAATAGACAACCAAAGATCCGGCAGGGAACCAAGGGAGGAGCTGATATTTAAGGAAAGGATGCCGGAGTAGACACTTGACTAAATGAGCACCCTTTAAGAGTGAGAGCTCCGATGCGTGCGCACCATAGGAGGCGAGGGCATGCACACCAGGGCTGCGAGGACAGGGAGGTGAGTGACGGGCTGGGATTCACATACGGGCATGTCCCGCGATGTGAATCCCAGCCCCGTCGGCAGCGGGGACATGACAGATCGCTCACGGCCAGCGCGTCTGGCTGAAACACGGATGTTACAAAACTGTTCCGAATGCTGGAGCCAGCGCCGGGATGTCATAGCCTCGCCCCCCTCATGACGGCACGCCCCGCCCCCTCAATGTAAGTCTATGGGAGGGGGCATGACAGCCGTCACACCCCCTCCCATAGACTTGCATTGAAGAGGCAGGGCATGACGTCATGATGGGGCAGGGCTATGACTTCATGAGCTCCCGGCG
Organism: Hyla sarda; assembly: GCF_029499605.1. Classification (NCBI taxonomy): domain Eukaryota; kingdom Metazoa; phylum Chordata; class Amphibia; order Anura; family Hylidae; genus Hyla; species Hyla sarda. The sequence goes on along the minus strand of NC_079197.1, from coordinate 186,680,014 downwards.
CCAGCTCCAGCATTTGGAACGGTTTGTTCCAAAATGCTGAGCAGCGGAGTATGCCTGTCATTACATTCACCTGCACTGTAACCAGCAGAACTGGCTGGTAGTGCCGCTAACACTGATTAAAACAATATCTTTTGTGTCCGGATCCATTGCTGCGTACCGGAGATATCTTTATTTTACTGAATGTGCAAATGAGCAGACTGGGGCATGGGCGGAGCTACGATCTTGGCCTCGGGCACAGTGCTCTGTCTTAGTACAAAACTACAACTCCCAGCATGCCTGGCTGTCCGGGCATGCTGAGAGTTGTAGTTTTGCATTGTGCACTAAGAGCAAGGAACAAAGTGAATATTAATCAGAAGGGTGGAAAGGAACCTATTATTGAGATAAAATCTCCTTAAATTAAGGAAAAAAAATAAATAAATAAAAGAATAAACAAGACTTTTTCAGTTCTGTGGAAATTGATGAAATGTCGCTTCCCGCACGCCGCGCGGTGCTTGTGTCATTCCACCCCCGTTCTGATCCTATTTAAGTAATAAATATTCCATTAAGAGACAATTCCACTTCTAATCAGCTTGATTAGTTATTAGACATTTTACATCCGTCAAGTTTTCTTTTTGCCTTTTAGTATAAAAAAACATTGAATTTATTTAACCCCTATAGTGCGCAATACTTAAAGGTACACCCTGACTGCCCGGAACGTAATGCACCAGGGCCTACATTTACACCCTGAAGCGTTCACAATCTATGCCAGTGTTTTCTAACCATTGTACTGTTGGCTGTCCGGGCATGCTGAGAGTTGCAGTTTTGCAACAGCTGGAGGCACCTGCCTATGCCCACCTTTAACCCTTTAGATGCTGTGATCAGTGTTTGATCAGATGAGCAATCCTCTTCAGGGATCTGCTCGTATAGTCTACCATCAGACAAGCTGTACAAGTAGGTACTCCACCCCTAGATATGTTATCCCTGATCCAAAGGATTGGGGATAACATGTCTGATCGCGGGTGGTACAGCCGTGGGGATTCCCTACTATTTCCGGCGCTGCAGTGCTACGGTCACGGAAGCCTGGGGCGTGACGGCTAGTGCACAGTCTTCACGCCTCCTTCCATAGACATGAATGGAGGGGGCGGATGACTGAGGTGCCACAGCCCCCGCCATCAGACATGTTATCCTCTATACCTTAAATAAGAGATAACATGTTTAGCAGAGGAGTACCCCCTTAAAAATGTAGTTTATAGTAAAGAATAATTTAAAAAAATATAAATAAGTCAATCCCCCAAAAATTGCATAGCACTGATCAGTAAAATCGAAAGATCGCTATTAAAGGGGTACTTCGGTGAAAACCTTTTTTTCTTTTAAATCAACTGGTGGCAGAAAGTTAAACATATTTGTAAATTACTTCTATAAAAAAATCTTAATCCTTCCAGTACTTATTAGCTGCTGAATGCTACAGAGGAAATTCCTTTCTTTTATGAACACTGATGACATCACGAGCACAGTGCTCTCTGCTGACATCTCTGTCCATTTTAGCAACCGTGCATAGCAGATGTATCAGGAAGGAGAAAAAGAAGTTCCGGCTCCCAAGGCTGGGTAAAAAATTTCAAGTTTATTTCTTCATATTAAAATCCAGTGCATGAGCAAAAAATAAAATCAATGAAAAGAGAACAACACCAAACGCACCGACGCATTTCGACTTAACGCTAAGTCTTAATCATAGCAGATGTATGCTAAGGGCAGCATGGTGGCTCAATGGTTAGCACTGCTGCCTTGCAGTGCTGCGGACTTGGGTTCAAATCCCACTAAGGAAAACAATAAATAAAGCATTATTATTATTATAATAATGTCAGCAGAGAGAACTGTGCTCGTGATGTCATCAGAGAGCATTCCAAAAAGAAAAGAATTTCCTCTATAGTATTCAGCAGCTAATAAGTACTTGAAGCATTAAGATTTTTTAATAGAAGTAATTTACAAATATGTTTAACTTTCTGTCACCAGTTAATTTAAAAGAAAAAAGGTTTTCACCGGAGTACCCCTTTAATAGTTCTGGGGACTTTAAAAAAAAAATATATATATATATATATACATATATATATATATATATATATATATATATATATATATATATATACGCCAATACCCAAATATTGTTATTGCTCTCTTTTCCCATTTTACAAAAGAAAAAAAAGAAAAACAAACATATTTGGTATTGCCACAAGTGTCCAAAATTGCAGATTTTTTTTTATCATATCACATCCCCCCAAAAATTGAATAGAAAGTGATCAAAAAGTCACATATGAGCAAAAGAGGTAACAATGGAAAATAGGGAAAAATAAAAATAAAAATTATACGGGATAAAAAAAAAAGTTTGACTTTATTTAAAAGTAGGAACAAGGAATGGAATGTCCAGCGCAGAAGGTCGTGCAAAGATGAAGTTCTTTATTGATTAAAAGCCATAACAGAGGTAAAGGTAACGCGTTTCAGGTGCGTTAGCACCCTTAGTCGTACAACTTGTACGACTAAGGGTGCTAACGCACCTGAAATGCGTTACCTTTACCCCTGTTATGGCTTTTAATCAATAAAGAACTTCATCTTTGCACAACCTTTTGCGCTGGACATTCCATTCCTTGTTCCTATTGATGTGGTGCTGCCTTGCACAGTCCGTGCGATCTGGGGCCATTGAGGGTGAGCTGAAAATCCTGTTTATTTATTTTAAAGTAGTACAATAATAATAAAGTATGTAAACATGGGGATCGTTTTTATCTCACCTTAAAGTGCAAAACCTCCCGAAATTTGCTAAATTGCAGGTGTAATTTTAAATTTCCCACCACAAATTTTATATATATTTTTATGTCCGGTTCTTGCCGCACACGTCGGCCATGAGCGCATTGGCCCTGCTTCTCTCTGCTGCCGGCGTGGCTGGGATTCGCATGGTGGCACGCGCCCGTATGCGAATACCAACCCGTCTCTTACCTCCTGCTCCTCCTGCCAATTCCTCTGCCTCCAGAGTTCCCATCCCCTAGGGCGCGCGCGTTGGAGCTCTCAGATTTAAAGGGCGAGTGTGCCCATTAATTATTCACCTGTGGCTCAGTTAATAAATTTATTCTCCTCCCACACTTCCCTGCCAGATCTTTGTTGCCCAGGTGCCTGAGAGAAAGCATTCCTGTGCATTCCCTTGCTGTGTATCATACCCTTTGTTCTGTGACCTGACCTTGCTCCTTTGCTGCCTGCCTACTGACCACGTGATACGTTCCTGACTATGCTACTATGCCGCCTCCCCTGACCTTCTGCTATCCTGACCACAAGTTGCTGTATCCTTCCTGTGCCTCGAATTCCTCAGCCGTCAGTGTGGTCGATCCGTGCCAGGGGTAGCAACATCTGTGCCGTCTGGAGGATATGTTTAAAATAGAGGAGCAGGGTCCATCTGCCAAATGGGGAATTTAAAATTAAATAGGTACTCCACTGCTAGACATCTTATCCACTATCCAAGGATAGGGAATAAGAGGTCTGATCACAGAGTCCTGCCACTGATCTCCCACAGCACCCGGAGTTCTAAACAAGCACCTGGTTCCTGCGGCAGTGGTCATGATGTTACAGCCACGCCCCCTCCATTCATGTCTATGACATTTGTGTCCTGCAGTGGCGCTGTAGAACAGTTCTGCTGGGGTATTCCACATATTACAGCTGATCATGGGGGTCCAGAGATGCTGCAATCAACTCTTTCTTCAACACTGGTGTCTTTTTATGTGTCTAGCTTCTGTATTTGGCTCCCAAATTCCACTGTTCTGCTGCTCACTCATTCTGACATCTACTGCTCAGGAAGGGGCATGCCCAGGGCAAGAACTGAGCCCACCCTCACTCACCATGCATTCGCTTCCTCCCTGAGTCTGCTGTGCCAGGTCTCCTCATCCAATCACTGCAGGCTGCTCTGTAATCCCCTACTCTCTATCTTTCTGCTGTAGTCTGACAGGACAGGAGTGAGCACAGAGCTGTATCTTACTATCAAGAAAAGTCAGCTGAGTCTGCATAGAAATGAATGTCTTCTATGTCTGTCCATGTCTCTCCCACTGTCAATGTCTCTGTCCATGTCTCTGTCCGAGCATGCTGGGAGTTGTAGTTCTGCAACAGCTGAAGGCTCTCTAGTTGGAAAACACTGGTCTAAACTCAAGGGAAGGTCCATCCTCCAGCAATGGTTCCCTACAGGTTTCCTCCACTGGGGCTTTATCCTGTTCCAAATGCTGGAGGCTGTCCAGGCATGCTGGGAGTTGTAGTTTTGCAACATCTGGAGGCACACCATTTGGAAAACACTGTTTCACAGACCCCGGAATATCCATACTGAGTGGAAATCATCACAGCAGGAGCAAACTCATAACATTGTGCAGAGGGAAAGGGTCGGTCTCTAGCATAGGGGGCCTCGAATATTCGGAGTTACCCTTTACAGTGACATTGATTGAAATCGTTGCTTGTAACATTTGTTTTTGCAACGATGAAAAGTTTCCTCTATAAATATAACCCCTGTCCGCCTCCACTCGCGGCGATATCAGCCGCAAAATAATCCGCTGCTACTCGGAAATTTATGACACCGTATTCACAGATAATATAGGAGATAATAAATGTCGCCTCTCGGCGCGCTAATGGCGTCACTCTCATATAGATATGCTAATGAGCGCCCCCCCTAATCTATTTAACGAAAATCCGGCGCCCCCTCCTGACTTATGTCTCTTTTAAATCTAAATAAATTTTGAAAACCAGTTGGAGCAAACAGGAAATGTTTATACAGAGGGAAGAAAGAGCCAAAAAACAAGAAACAATATTCAGGTCTACAGATGGCTGACCTCTCCGCTCTGCATAAATATTATACAATTACCAAAATTACTGCAAAGTGATGGAAGGAAGCCAGGAGCAGAGAAAGAAGCCGGAGCGGCGGCGGCGGCGACATTGTCATGTGCAAGACTTACAGGGTAATAAACTTATCCCACTTCTAGAAACTTCTCTTTCAAGGACATTTCGACTGTTCCTCTTGTCTTCAAAATCAGCATGGCCCATCTGGAGAGAGGGAGTCAGGAAAGGATTATATTGGGGCAAATGGGGAGAATGTTTTGGGGTCTACAACATCATGGGGTTAGCGTCAACTTGTGGCCAAATGTTTTAAGACTGACACCAAGGACGTGGTAAGAAAACTTCTCATAACGTGGCAGCCAAGTAGTACTAACTTTATCTGAAGGCTAACAAAGAGATAAGTATATTACAGAGAGGGACTTGTCCAGCCTTCTTCTCTCTGGCATAGACAATAAACTCCCTCTTGGAGATGAAGAACTTCAGCATGTTATCCTCACAGCATAAGCAGTAAATAGCCTAGGCCATAAGGAGATTGCAAGATGCAGCACGGTGGGCAAGACCACACAGCGGTTTCACAGGACATGGTCCACTCAACATGTTCAACTAAAGAAGTTGAGTGCATGTGCTGAGCGTCACATACAGAGATTGTCTTTGGGAAATAGAGGTATGAGTGCTAAGGACTCAGTCCACTAAGGGTGGACTCACTTATGGGAGATAATATATATATATATATATATATATATATATATATATATATATATATATATATATTGGGTGGGCTGGGAGATAATGTATAAATAAATAAATATATATATATATATAAAAAAGAATAATCACTTATGGGAAATGCTGTATATAGATATGTGTGAGGGTGGGCTAGGAGATAAATGTCCCCCCTCATCCAGGCGCCAGGCATCGCTGTCATGTCAGTCTGGCTGTCACGCTGATCTTATCTACAGGGAGGTGAAGTCGTATTTTACATTCGCCATAAACTATTGACCTTGAATGTCAATCTCCTCTTTAAAATTCCAGCATCGAATCCATTTTAACCATATGGCCTCACAGCCCTCGCTGGGAATCGTGTCAATGTGTCTGTCAAGGTTGTCCCGTGTCACAAAATTGCAATTAACATTTAAAGAATTGGAAATATGCAGAAAGTCGCAATTTGCATTTCCACTTGTCAAATATACGTGAAAGTGAAAGGTAAGCAAGAAAAGGACTAGTGACACCATCGCGAGGAAATGGATCCGGACGGAATATTCTTCTCACGCTCCGCTGACACTTCTCCCGGAAAGTTTTCCTCCTCGGATCATTCACCTTCGAATAACATATAGGTCATGTTTTTGGAGGGAGGACGGCGGCCCACCTGATCCCCGATCAGTCTCTATGGGAGAAGCAGAAGTCGTCTATGATTGACAGGAAATTTTAGCGGCGGTATCACCTCCCATATGATTGACACCATGTTATTAATACAGCGGAAAGTTTTATAAAATTCTCTCCCATAAATGATCCTTAATAATCTGTTACCGCTCATTAATCAGAGTAATTCTGCCTGAAGTCATGGATGTCATTATGTACAGATGTCTCCTCATTGTGTCACCACGAGGACAGGACCAAAGTGTGAGGATGACCTGAGGGAATCACACTGAACAGGCAGGGACCGTCCATGGGGTGAATCCAAAATATTTTGTATCAGTTATATTATTGTGGTGGCCCAGTACAGGAGGTGCACCCCTGTACCCTTGTTGTCCTGTCTGCAGACTATATTTCAGTGACCCCTGAGTCTGCCCTTAATCTGTGTAGTGTAAATGGTTAATAAGTGTCTATGTTATCCATTGTAATGTATATATATAATGTTATGTACCTTTAAATCTTGTAACCAAGGAGGATACCAGTGATCAGGTGACTTATAGGGTGACCTATTGGCAGGCCCGGACTGGCCTACCGGGATACCGGGATCTATCCCGGTGGGCCGCTGGGCCTGGGGCCGCTTTGGGGCCGGATTAACCGCATAGGCCGCCTGCAGACCCGGCTCTATAACCAGGCGGACCATGCGCCCGCTTAGGGGTGGCCAGGTCCGCAGTCCGGGGGGGCTGAAAATTTGATGCCCACTCCGGTCTGTGTCCACCCGCTCTGTCTGCCACCCTGACCAGCCCTGGGAGCGCAGGGGAGTCACGTGCGGCGTCACGTGCGGCGTCATTCCCCCCTGCGTCTTCACGCCGTCGTAAAGCTGGGAGCCCAGAACTGCTGCCGAGCACGGGACGGATCTGCGATTAAGGTAAGACTGAGGAGGAGGGGGGTGTTGTATATGTATTATTGATGGGGGGAGGCTGGGGGGTTAGGACCAAGGATGAGGGGGGATGTATATTTATGATTGATGGGGGGGAGGCTGGGGGGGGGGGTGTATATTTATGATTAATGGGGGGGGAGGCTGGGTGGTTAGGACCAAGGATGAGGGGGGATGTATATTTATGATTGATGGGGGGGAGGCTGGGGGGGGTTAGGATCAAGGTTGAGGGGGGGTGTATATTTATGATTGATGGGGGGGAGGCTGGGGGGTTAGGACCAAGGATGAGGGGGGGGGGTATATATTTATGATTGATGGGGGGGAGGCTGGGGGGTTAGGACCAAGGATGAGGGGGGGTGTATATTTATGATTGATGGGGAGGCTGGGTGGTTAGGACCAAGGATGAGGGGGGGTGTATATTTATGATTGATGGGGGGGAGTCTGGGGGGGGTTAGGATCAAGGTTGAGGGGGGTGTATATTTATGATTGATGGGGGGAGGCTGGGGGGTTAGGACCAAGGATGAGGGGGGGGTATATATTTATGATTGATGGGGGGGAGGCTGGGTGGTTAGGACTAAGGATGAGGGGGGGGGTGTATATTTATGATTGATGGGAGGGAGGCTGGGAGGTTAGGACTAAGGATGAGGGGGGGTGTATATTTATGATTAATGGGGGGGGAGGCTGGGTGGTTAGGACCAAGGATGAGGGGGGTGTATATTTATGATTGATGGGGGGAGGCTGGGGGGGTTAGGATCAAGGATGAGGGGGGTGTATATTTATGATTAATGGGGGGGAGGCTGGGGGGGTTAGGACTAAGGATGAGGGGGGGGTATATTTATGATTAATGGGGGGGGAGGCTGGGTGGTTAGGACCAAGGATGAGGGGGGGGTATATATTTATGATTGATGGGGGGAGGCTGGGGGGGTTAGGATCAAGGATGAGGGGGGGGGGGTTGTATATTTATGATTGATGGGGGGAGGCTGGGGGGTTAGGACCAAGGATGAGGGGGGTGTATATTTATGATTGATGGGGGAGGCTGGGGGGTTAGGACCAAGGATGAGGGAGGGGGGTGTATATTTATGATTGATGGGGGGAGGCTGGGGGGTTAGGACCAAGGATGAGGGGGGGGGGTTGTATATTTATGATTGATGGGGGAGGCTGGGGGGTTAGGACCAAGGATGAGGGGGGGTGTATATTTATGATTGATGGGGGGAGGCTGGGGGGTTAGGACCAAGGATGAGGGGGGGGTATATATTTATGATTGATGGGGGGGAGGCTGGGTGGTTAGGACTAAGGATGAGGGGGGGGGTGTATATTTATGATTGATGGGAGGGAGGCTGGGAGGTTAGGACTAAGGATGAGGGGGGGTGTATATTTATGATTAATGGGGGGGGAGGCTGGGTGGTTAGGACCAAGGATGAGGGGGGTGTATATTTATGATTGATGGGGGGAGGCTGGGGGGGTTAGGATCAAGGATGAGGGGGGTGTATATTTATGATTAATGGGGGGGAGGCTGGGGGGGTTAGGACTAAGGATGAGGGGGGGGTATATTTATGATTAATGGGGGGGGAGGCTGGGTGGTTAGGACCAAGGATGAGGGGGGGGTATATATTTATGATTGATGGGGGGAGGCTGGGGGGGTTAGGATCAAGGATGAGGGGGGGGGGTGGGTATATTTATTATTGATGGGGGGGAGGCTGGGTGGTTAGGACCAAGGATGAGGGGGGGGGGTGTATATTTATGATTGATGGGAGGGAGGCTGGGGGGTTAGGACTAAGGATGAGGGGGGTGTATATTTATGATTGATGGGGGGAGGCTGGGGGGGTTAGGATCAAGGATGAGGGGGGTGTATATTTATGATTAATGGGGGGGAGGCTGGGGGGGTTAGGACTAAGGATGAGGGGGGGGTATATTTATGATTAATGGGGGGGGAGGCTGGGTGGTTAGGACCAAGGATGAGGGGGGGGGGGGGGTATATATTTATGATTGATGGGGGGAGGCTGGGGGGGTTAGGATCAAGGATGAGGGGGGGGTGGGTATATTTATTATTGATGGGGGGGAGGCTGGGTGGTTAGGACCAAGGATGAGGGGGGGGTGTATATTTATGATTGATGGGGGGGGGGGGCCGGGTGGTTAGGACCAAGGATGAGGGGGGGTGTATATTTATGATTGATGGGGAGGCTGGGGGGGTTAGGATCAAGGATGAGGGGGGGTGTATATTTATGATTGATGGGGGGAGGCTGGGGGGGGGGTTAGGATCAAGGATGAGGGGGGGTGTATATTTATGATTAATGGGGGGAGGCTGGGTGGTTAGGATCAAGGATGAGGGGGGGTGTATATTTATGATTGATGGGGGGGAGGCTGGGGGGTTAGGACCAAGGATGAGGGGGGGTGTATATTTATGATTGATGGGGGGGGGAGGCTGGGGGGTTAGGACCAAGGATGAGGGGGGGGGTGTATATTTATGATTGATGGGGGGAGGCTGGGGGGGTTAGGACCAAGGATGAGGGGGGGTGTATATTTATGATTGATAGGGGGAGGCTGGGGGGTTAGGACCAAGGATGAGGGGGGGTGTATATTTATGATTAATGGGGGGGAGGCTGGGGGGTTAGGACCAAGGATGAGGGGGGGGGGTGTATATTTATGATTGAAGGGGGGGAGGCTGGGGGGTGTTGGTCATGATAACAAGGATGGGGGGGGTTTGGGGAGGTGTGAGGCTGAGGAAACCAAGGATAAGGGGGAGGTGTATATCCATGATTGATAGATGCGGGGTCCAAAGAATATGGGATAAGTTATAGTTTGTGGGGGGGTCCAAGCGCTGGGACCCCCGGGATCTCCAGTACGGGCCTTGACAGTCAGCTGGAAAAGAGGTATGCCGACCTTGCACGAAGTGCCGGCCGACACACCACTCCGTATACTCCATAGTGATGCATGGAGGGAACGTGCCAACCACAGCCTCCTGTGGGGTCAGATGTCGGCTTCTGGCATAATGACTGGGCCCCCGTGCAGGAGATCGTGGGGGTCTCAATGCTTGGATCAAGGATGGGGGGGGGGGTATATTTATGATTGATGGGGGGGAGGCTGGGGGGTTAGGACTAAGGATGAGGGGGGTGTATATTTATGATTAATGGGGGGGAGGCTGGGTGGTTAGGACCAAGGATGAGGGGGGGGGGTGTATATTTATGATTGATGGGGGGAGGCTGGGGGGGTTAGGATCAAGGATGAGGGGGGGTGTATATTTATGATTAATGGGGGGGAGGCTGGGTGGTTAGGACCAAAGGATGAGGGGGGGTGTATATTTATGATTGATGGGGGGGGGGTGGCTGGGGGGTTAGGACCAAGGATGAGGGGGGGTGTATATTTATGATTGATGGGGGGGGAGGCTGGGGGGTTAGGACCAAGGATGAGGGGGGGGGGGTTGTATATTTATGATTGATGGGGGGAGGCTGGGGGGTTAGGACCAAGGATGAGGGGGGTGTATATTTATGATTGATGGGGGAGGCTGGGGGGTTAGGACCAAGGATGAGGGAGGGGGGTGTATATTTATGATTGATGGGGGGAGGCTGGGGGGTTAGGACCAAGGATGAGGGGGGGGGGTTGTATATTTATGATTGATGGGGGAGGCTGGGGGGTTAGGACCAAGGATGAGGGGGGGTGTATATTTATGATTGATGGGGGGGAGGCTGGGGGGTTAGGACCAAGGATGAGGGGGGGGGGGTGTATATTTATGATTGATGGGGGGGGGGAGGCTGGGGGATTAGGACCAAGGATGAGGGGGGGGTGTATATTTATGATTGAAGGGGGGAAGGCTGGGGGTGTTGGTCAGGATAACAAGGATGGGGGGGTTTGGGGAGGTGTGAGGCTGAGGAAATCAAGGATAAGGGGGGAGGTGTATATCCATGATTGATAGATGCGGGGTCCAAAGAATATGGGATAAGTTATAGATTGTGGGGTGGTCCAAGCCCTGGGACCCCCGGGATCTCCAGTACGGGCCTTGGCAGTCAGCTGGAAAAGAGGTATGCCGACCTTGCACGAAGTGCCGCCCGACACACCACTCCGTATACTCCATAGTGATGCATGGAGGGAACGTGCCAACCACAGCCTCCTGTGGGGTCAGATGTCGGCTTCTGGCATAATGACTGGGCTCCTGTGCAGGAGATCGTCGGGGGTTTCAATGCTTGGACCTCCCGCAATCTATAACTTATCCCCTATCCAAAGGCTAATCCAAAGACTAATGGCAGTATTATGTTTAGGGCGCAGTGTATGGCAGTATTATATTCAGGGCGCAGTGCATGGCAGTATTATATTCAGTGGGTACAGTGTATGGCAGTATTATATTCAGGGCGCAGTATATGGCAGTATTATATTCAGGGCTCAGTTTATGGCAGTATTATATTCAGGGCGCAGTTTATGGCAGTATTATATTCAGGGCGCAGTGTATGGCAGTATTATATTCAGGACGTAGTTTATGGCAGTATTATATTCAGGGCGCAGTGTATGGCAGTATTATATTTGGGGTGCAGTGTATGGCAGTATTATATTTGGGGCGCAGTGTATGGCAGTATTATATTCAGGGCGCAGTGTATAGCAGTATTATATTCAGGGCAAAGTGTATAGCAGTATTATATTCAGGGCGCAGTGTATGGTAGTATTATATTCAGGGCGCAGTGTGTGGCAGTATTATATTCAGGGCTCAGTGTATGGCAGTATTATATTCAGGGCACAGTGTATGGCAGTATTATATTTGGGGCGCAGTGTATGCCAGTATTATATTCAGGGCTCAGTGTATGGCAGTATTATATTTGGGGTGCAGTGTATGGCAGTATTATATTCAGGGCTCAGTGTATGGCAGTATTATATTCAGGGCTCAGTGTATGGCAGTATTATATTCAGGGCTCAGTGTATGGCAGTATCATATTTGGGGTGCAGTGTATGGCAGTATTATATTCAGGGCTCAGTGTATGGCAGTATTATATTCAGGGCTCAGTGTATGGCAGTATTAGATTTGGGCTGCAGTGTATGGCAGTATTATATTCAGGGCTCAGTGTATGGCAGTATTATATTTGGGGTGCAGTGTATGGCAGTATTATATTCAGGGCTCAGTTTATGCCAGTATTATATTCAGGGCTCCGTGTATGGCAGTATTATATTTGGGGTGCAGTGTATGGCAGTATTATATTCAGGGCTCAGTTTATGCCAGTATTATATTCAGGGCGCAGTGTATGGCAGTATTATATTCAGGGGAACTATACTGCACCTAATGTGGGGGGAACTATACTGCACCTAATGTGGGGGGGACTATACTGCACCTAATGTGGGGGGAACTATAATGTGGGGGGAACTATACTGCACCTAATGTGGGGGGGACTATACTGCACCTAATGTGGGGGGAACTATACTGCACCTAATGTGGGGGAAACTAATATGCTTTAAAATGCATGATTTTACCTTTTATGAACAAGAAAATGACGACGTGCTGGTATAATGACGCAACACTATGGGGCTGGTATGTAATTTTTTCCAGGGCTGGTTTTCACACCCAGTCCGGCCCTGCCTATTGGACCCCTACAGAGTCTCCCCCATATAAAGCTTGGGAGGAGCTAGTTCCGTTTCTTGAGTTCTGAGGTCAGTGAAGTCCTGAGAGTGTCTGGTGTCCTGAGGAGACCCAAGGCCGACCACGCAGCCAACGCTTCTACCAACCCAGTGCCCTGTAGGTGAAAGTCAAAACCTGGTAAGCTACATGTGGGGTGAAGTCAGTCTAGTCAGTCCTAGTCAAGTCAGTCAAGATCAGTCTGTATACAGTCAGTGTGGGCCTGCAGCAAATTGTCCAAATCCACTACAAGTCCCTGTGAGCCCTAAAGTCTCTGAAGTCACTGGTCACCTTCTTGGGCCTAACTGAGCTGTCAAGACTATTACACCTGTCTACCTCAGTAAAGCTGCCATTGTTGTTGTGTAACTTGGCATCAGAGTCCTTATTTGCCCCGTTCCCAGCCCAGGATCCAGCGGCCATATCTCAGGTGGTGTAGAGGTAAAACCATGCCCTGGCGTCACAAAGAAAAGGGGTTAATGCCATCTGCCCCTAGGGTAATAGCATCTGCCCTCTTCACACCCTCACCACAACTTTTGGCATCCTAAGAACAGGATACGGGTGTATGATTTATGAAAAAAGTACCCCCTCTCCCAGTCTGAAATGTGTACAGTATTGTCGAAAATGTGCACGCTGATGCGAAAAGAAATTGCTCCAGAAAGTGTACGGGATTTTGTCAGTGAAATCTGTTTATTGCGAAGCACTTGTGAAATAGAGGGGGAGGTGAAGAAAAGTGAAGAATTGTGCCTGCCATTTGTAAAATATGTGCCAAAGTTATGTTGGATAACAAAGTGCTGGCTGTACCTGAAAAAGGTAAACATGTGAAGGAGAAGCACTCAAAAATGTCCCACGCCATGTTGCCGTCCCGAGTCCTAGGTGGAACTTGAAGAATCCTCCCCTTGTTGCATGGGGGAGCGGAAGTCAGCGCTGCATCGTTGATGTACTTCCGGCCGGTGGCCATCTTCCCGAAGTCCACTATAAAAGAACCAGCGCCGCTGGACCTCTTCAGTTTGCCGGAAGTCTGCAGAAAGAGCAACATGGCGGAAGATCAAGCAAGCACGAGGTCTGAGAGTAATAAGATGACGCCGAGCGCCTGAAAAGTTGCAGTGGCCGCAGCTCAAATGTTCCAGGAGCTGGCGGACTGACTGTAGAAGACCTCCATTGGGGCCGAAGACACCTATCTAAAAGTCCCGCTGCCCGAGGACAACGGAGAGTGGCCAGCAAATTCGGCAGGCGGAACACCTGCATCGTCCCGAGGAGCGTCGCCGGTGAGGCTGTCACCACATCACCGGACCTTGTGATCCTGGGCGGAGATCCACACGGAGGAGTCGGAAGTGAGTACCCCAGCTGAGGCCACTTTCTCTACCCCTCCATCTATTGCCAGCCAGAGCCTGCCCCGTAGGTTCAGAAGCCCACAGTACGCCCCCAGTCACCACCACTGCCCCGATGGCTATTTGGGGATGAGCTAAAACTCACCCAGTCATCTACAGATGTGTCCAGGCCTACTCCTGATGCTGAGGAGGTTTGGTCTGCTCACCAGGCACCAACTTAAGTGCCTCAGCCTACTCCTGCTGAAGAGGAGGTTTGGCCGGCCCAACAGGCACCAACACATTGTCCCCCAGTGGCGCAAGCTGCTGCTGTGCAAATGGTAGTCGCTGTGTCCTACCATAACCGAGTCCACATTGTCCCGAGTGAATTGGAACACTCATGTTAGTCCTTTAGAGAGAGCACAGTCACGTGGTCCCTGTTACATGTCCCAGCCTAGGAAGCAGTCAGACAAGCGAGGCTGGGATATAATGTTATGTACCTTTAAATCTTCTTAACATGTCTTGTAACCAAGGAGGATACCAGTGATCAGGTGAATTATAGGGTGACCTATAGGACCCCTCCAGAGTCTCCCCCTTATATAAACCCTGGGAAGAGCTAGTTCAGTCTCTTGAGTTCTGAGGTCTGTGGAACCAAGTCCTGAGAGTGTCTGGTGTCCTGAGGAGACCCAAGGGCGACCACGCAGCCACGCTTCTACCAACCAAGTGCCATGTAGGTGAAAGTCAAAACCTGGTAAGCTACATACGGGGTAAAGTCTTTCTGTCAAAATCAGTCTGTATACAGTCAGTGTGGGCCTGCAGCAAATTGTACAAATCCGCTACAAGTCCCAGTGAGGCCTAAAGTCTCTGAAGTGACTGGTCACCTCCTTGGACCTAACTGAGCTGTCAAGACTATTACACCTGTCTACCTCAGTAAAGCTGCCATTGTTGTTGTGTAACTTGATGTCGAAGTCATTATTTGCCCCGTGCCTTGCCCAGGATCCAACGGCCATACCTCAGGTGGTGTAGAGGTAAAACCACGCCCTGGCGTCACAGAGACAAGGGGGTCAATGTCATCTGCCCCTAGGGTTATAACATCTGCCCTCATCACACCCTCCCCACATTATCTACCTGCTTCCCTTTGGACCTTGTATGTTGCTTCATAAAGTCTGTAAGAACTTTGTATGTTGTGTTTATACATGAAGTCTATATGGACCTTGTATGATGTGTTTATACATGTAGTCTATATGGACCTTGTATGATGGGTTGGTACATGGAGTCTATATGGACCTTGTATGTTGTGTTGGTACATGAAGTCTATATGGACCTTGTATGTTGTGTTTAAACATGGAGTCTATATGGACCTTGTATGTTGTGTTTATACATGGAGTCTATATGGACCTTGTATGTTGTATTTGTACATGGAGCCTATATGGACCTTGTATGTTGTGTTTATACATGAAGTCTATATGGACCTTGTATGTTGTGTTTATACATGAAGTCTATATGGACCTTGTAGGATGTGTTGGTACATGGAGCCTATATGTACCTTGTATGTTGTGTTTGTACATGAAGTCTATATGGACCTTGTATGTTGTGTTTACACATGGAGTCTATATGGACCTTGTATGTTGTGTTTATACATGAAGTCTATATGGACCTTGTATGTTGTGTTTATACATGGAGTCTATATGGACCTTGTATGTTGTGTTTGTACATGGAGCCTATATGGACCTTGTATGTTGTATTTATACATGAAGTCTACATGGACCTTGTATGTTGTGTTTATACATGGAGTCTATATGGACCTTGTATGTTGTGTTGGTACATGGAGTCTATATGGACCTTGTATGATGTGTTGGTTCATGGAGTCTATATGGACCTTGTATGATGTGTTTATACATGAAGTCTATATGGACCCTGTATGTTGTGTTTGTACATGGAGTCTATATGGACCTTGTATGTTGTGTTTGTACATGGAGCCTATATGGACCTTGTATGTTGTATTTATAAATGAAGTCTATATGGACCTTGTATGTTGTGTTTATACATGGAGTCTATATGGACCTTGTATGTTGTGTTGGTTCATGGAGTCTATATGGACCTTGTATGATGTGTTGGTACAAAGAGTCTATATGGGCCTTGTATGTTGTGTTTGTACATGGAGTCTATATGGACCTTGTATGTTGTGTTTGTACATGGAGTCTATATGGACCTTGTATGATGTGTTGGTACATGAAGTCTATATGGACCTTGTATGATGTGTTGGTACATGGAGTCTATATGGACCTTGTATGTTATGTTTATACATGGAGTCTATATGGACCTTGTATGTTGTGTTGGTACATGGAGTCTGTAAGGACCTTGTATGTTGTGTTTATACATGGAGTCTATATGGAATTTGTATGTTGTGTTGGTACATGGATTCTATATGTACCTTGTATGATGTCTTGGTACATGAAGTCTATATGGACCTTGTATGCTGTGTTGGTTCATGAAGTCTATATGGACCTTGTATGATGTGTTGGTACATGGAATCTATATGGACCTTGTATGTTGTGTTGGTACATGAAGTTTATATGGACCTTGTATGATGGGTTGGTACATGGAGTCTATATGGACCTTGTATGTTGTGTTGATACATGGAGTCTGTATGAACCTTGTATGTTGTGTTGGTACATGGGGGGAGATTTATCAAAGGATTTAGACTGGTTTTTCCTGTCGCACAGAAAGTTGCAGTCTAAATATGTTTTTCTTTTCCGCGACTTTTGCTGTGGAGGATTTTTAGAACATGATGCATCCAAATCTATTTTAGACTGAAATGCATTGAAAAATGCATTGGTGCTGAATTTATCAAGTGCGACTTTTGTGCGACAAGTCGCATCTGCCCAAAATACGCTGAAATGTCAGACCATGTTGGAGCAGGTCTAAATGCAGTTTAAGCTGTAGACCCTGAAGTCTGAGCACAGAATTTATCAAGGGCTGTGAGACCTTTGATAAATTAGGAGCACAATAGACAGGAGACTACCACATACGCTGGTCTATAAGCATACCCAGAATAGACTAGATTAGTAAATCTCCCCCATGGAGTCTATATGGACCTTGTATGATGTGTTGGTACATGGAGTCTATATGGACCTTGTATGATGTGTTGGTACATGGAGTCTATATGGACCTTGTATGTTGTGTTGGTACATGGAGTCTATATGGACCTTGTATGTTGTGTTGGTACATGGAGTCTATATGAATCTTGTATGTTGTGTTGGTACATGGAGTCTATATGGACCTTGTATGATAGGTTGGTACATGGAGTCTATATGGACCTTGTATGTTGTGTTTATACATGGAGTCTATATGGACCATGTATGTTGTGTTGGTATATGCAGTCTATATGGACCTTGTATGTTGTGTTGGTACATGGAGTCTATATGGACCTTGTATGTTGTGTTTGTACATGGAGTCTTTATGGACCTTGTATGATGTGTTGGTTCATGGAGTCTATATGGACCTTGTATGTTGTGTTTATACATGAAGTCTATATGGACCTTGTCTGATGTGTTTATAAATGCATTCTATATGGACCTTGTATGTTGTGTTTGTACATGAAGTCTATATGGACCTTGTCTGATGTGTTTATACATGGAGTCTATATGGACCCTGTATGTTGTGTTGGTACATGGAGTCTATATGGACCTTGTATGTTGTGTTTGTACATGGAGTCTATATGGACCTTGTATGTTGTGTTTATACATGGAGTCTATATGGACCTTATATGATGTGTTGGTACATGGAGTCCATAATGGACTTTGTATGTTGTGTTTATACATGAAGTGTATATGGACCTTGTATGATGGGTTGGTACATGGAGTATATATGGACCTTGTATGTTGTGTTGGTACATGGAGTCTGTAAGGACCTTGTATGTTGTGTTTATACATGGAGTCTATATGGACCTTGTATGATGGGTTGGTACATGGAGTCTATATGGACCTTGTATGATGGGTTGGTACATGGAGTCTATATGGACCTTGTATGTTGTGTTTATACATGGAGTCTATATGGACCTTGTATGATGGCTTGGTACATGGAGTCTGTGCAATCCTTGCTATTTGATGGGCTCTTCATGGACATTGTGGCCAACGTTTATCATTGTCTTTATACTGATTTTTGTGTCTACAAAAGGCACAAAAAAGGCGCAAGCAAGGGTTTATCTGCTCCTTTTTTGTGCCTTTTGGTTTAACGCATTTCTCCTGATTTTGAGTTGTAATCCACTGATTTTGGAAATAGAATAAAAAAGTTTATTAGTCCTCAGCTCAATATCAAATAAAGATTAGATGGAAGATGTTTGGTGTCAGAAAGCACAGAAGGCAACCATATAACTAGTAGATTATTTAATATATAAAAATAATATTAATATAATATATGCGTTTCCCGCAGGGCCCTACAATAGCGCAAAATAAATTAAAATCCCAATATAAAATACATAAGAACAGTTCAGCAATGCACTGCAGAACAGAAGTGGATAGATGTTATCAATACTCTGAGGAGAAAAGTTACTGTAACTAATATATCTATTGTAGTTGATAGCGGATGTTGCATAAATTGACGCACTTCACAGGGTGATAGCGTGTCTACAATGTATCCTGTATTATAGAAGAGGCTTTGCTGGTGTCTATAAATGTATCACAATAGAAGTGGTGCGGCACTGCTGGTGGTGTCCTGGGGTGTAAGACGGCAGATGGATGCTAGTGTAGCTATGTTGCTGGAGGTGGTGCTCAGATAAGACAAGCAATGTACAGATCAGTCCATAAGAAACATAAAATATCGGCACTCACCAATTCAGCTTGCAAGTCTTCTTTATTGAAGCATACTTACAAAAAGGATACAGAAGAGAAGGGTAGTGGGGGGATAGTGAATGGCGACCAAGCTCCTGTTTCGCACGCTTGGCGTGCTTCGTCCGGCCATGGCCGGACGAAGCACGCCAAGCGTGCGAAACAGGAGCTTGGTCGCCATTCACTATCCCCCCCCCACTACCCTTCTCTTCTGTATCCTTTTTGTAAGTATGCTTCAATAAAGAAGACTTGCAAGCTGAATTGGTGAGTGCCGATATTTTCTGTTTCTTCTGGACTGGTCTATAAATGTATCATATACGTTCCACCTGTAAAGAATCGATCCACACAGCTGAATAAATGTTTAAAAAATAAAAAATAAAAAAAACCTATATAGAAAATGAATGTCCTGTAATGTTTTCAATTACAGGACTGTCAGGATTCGGCAGGCTGGATGTGGATACTCTGTGTCAGTGAGGGATTGGCGTGGACCGTACCGGTGGACCGGTTCTAAGTTGCTACTGGTATTCACCAGAGCCCGCCGCAAAGCGGGATGGTCTTGCTGCGGCGGTAGCAACCAGGTCGTATCCACCGGTAACGGCTCAACCTCGCTGACTGCTGAGAAAGGCATGGGAGAGAAGGACTAGACAGAGGCGAGGTCAGACGTAGCAGAAGGTCAGGGCAGGCGGCAGGGTTCGTAGTCAATGGTAACGGCAGAAGGTCTGGAAACACTGGTAAGGCAATCACAGGAAACGCTTTCACTAGGCACAAGGGCAACAAGATCCGGCCATGCTGGGAAGGGGAAGTGAGGTTATAGAGAGCTGGCACGCGCGCGCCCTAGAGAGCGGAGCCGCGCGCGCCAGGACGTGACAGCCGGGGACCGGGACAGGTAAGTCGATTGGGATGCGATCCGCGAGCGGGCGCGTCCCGCTATGCGAATCGCATCCCCGCCGGCAGTGTCAGTGCAGCGCTCCCGGTCAGCGGGTCTTACCGGGGCGCTGCAGAGAGGAGAATGCCGCGAGCGCTCCGGGGAGGAGCAGGGACGCGGAGCGCTCGGCGTAACAAAGACATTCATTTTCTATATAGGTTTTATATTTTTTTCTTTTTGAAACAGTCATTTATTCAGCTGTGTGGATCGATTCTTTACAGGTGGAACGTATATGATACATTTATAGACACCAGCAAAGCCTCTTCTATAATACAGGATACGTTGTAGACACAGTATCGCCCTGTGAAGTGTCAATTTACGCAACATCCGCTATCAACTACCATAGATATATTAGTTACAGTAACTTTTCTCCTCAGAGTATTGATAACATCTATCCACTTCTGTTCTGTAGTGTATTGCTGAACTATTCTTATGTATTTTATATTGGGATTTTAATTTATTTTGTGCTACCGTAGGGCCCTGAAGGAAACGCATATATTATATTAATATTATTTTATATATTAAATAATCTACTAGTTATATGGTTGCCTTCTGTTCTTTCTGACACCAGACATCTACCATCTAATCTTTTTTTGATATTGAGCTGAGGACTAATAAACTTTTTTATTCTACTTTTTTTCTGTCTCTCTGTGGGGGAGAGCTTTAGTTAACCTCACTCATTTTTTGTGGTTGAGCTACACATAACTATTCCTATTTCTACAGATTTTGGAAATACACATGATATTGACGGGTTTAATGAACTGCGCCTTTTTGTGAAAAGGTGCAAAAAAGGCGAAAAACCATTGAAAAGTCTCTAAAACTACACCAGCCCAGACTTAGCTTTATGGTGTATGTGAAGAGAGAGAAATTTCTGAAAATGTGACCTGCACAAAATTTATCAAATGCTCTGTGACCATTTAATAAATTGGGTTCTCCTACACATTACGGCACACAAAAAAAGGTGTAAAAAATGCTTCACTTATGTTACGCCTAGCGCTCCGGGTCCCCGCTCCTCCCCGGAGCGCTCACGGCGTCTCTCTCCCTGCAGCGCCCCGGTCAGTCCCGCTGACCGGGAGCGCTGCACTGACATGGCCGTCGGGGATGCGATTCGCACAGCGGGACGCGCCCGCTCGCGAGTCGCATCCCAGGTCACTTACCCGTCCCGGTCCCCTGCTGTCATGTGCTGGCGCGCGCGGCTCTGCTCTCTAGGGCGCGTGCGCGTCAGCTCTCTGAGACTTAAAGGGCCAGTGCACCAATGATTGGTGCCTGGCCCAATTGGCTTAATTGGCTTCCACCTGCTCCCTGGCTATATCTGATCTCCTCCCTTGCACTCCCTTGCCGGATCTTGTTGCCTTGTGCCAGTGAAAGCGTTTAGTGTTGTCCAAAGCCTGTGTTACCTGAACTCCTGCTATCCATCTTGACTACGAACCTTGCCGCCTGCCCCCGACCTTCTGCTACGTCTGACCTTGCCTCTGCCTAGTCCTTCTGTCCCACGCCTTCTCAGCAGTCAGCGAGGTTGAGCCGTTGCTAGTGGATACGACCTGGTTGCTACTGCCGCAGCAAGACCATCCCGCTTTGCGGCGGGCTCTGGTGAAAACCAGTAGCCTCTTAGAACCGGTCCACCAGCACGGTCCACGCCAATCCCTCGCTGACACAGTGGATCCACAACCTGTGAGCCGAATCGTGACAACTTACACTACAATGATAAATGCTTTACTTACACCTACAATGATAAATGCTTCACTTACACCTAGAATGATAAATGCTTCACTTACACCTACAATGATAAATGCTTCACTTACACCTACAATGATAAATGCTTCACTTACACCTACAATGATAAATGCTTCACTTACACGTACAATGATAAGTGCTTTACTTTCACCTACAATGATAAGTGCTTCACTTTCACCTACAATGATAAGTGCTTCACTTACACCTACAATGATAAATGCTTCACTTACACCTACAATGATAAATGCTTCACTTACACCTACAATGATAAATGCTTCACTTACACCTACAATGATAAATGCTTCGCTTACACTACAATGATAAATGCTTCACTTACACCTACAATGATAAATGCTTCGCTTACACTACAATGATAAATGCTTTACTTACACATACAATGATAAATCCTTCACTTACACCTACAATGATAAATGCTTCACTTACACCTACAATGATAAATGCTTCACTTACACCTACAATGATAAATGCTTCACTTACACCTACAATCATAAATGCTTCACTTACACCTACAATGATAAATGCTTCACTTACACCTACAATCATAAATGCTTCACTTACACCTACAATGATAAATGCTGGCCTGTATGTTGATACATGGCGTCCGTATGGACTTTTTTTTGGTGCAGTACATAAAGGTTTTTGCAAAAGTGGTTTCTTCCATTATGATATGCAGCGGTATAAAATTATCAGAATAATAATAATACATTGGATTCAGTGGTATATTCATTATTGTCTGTATCAGCTCTGAATCCAGTCTTCAATACTTCAAGATTTCCATTTGAACAGTTGTTAGAATTGTTGTTGTTGTTATTATTATTATTATTATTATTATTACTTTGCTTCAGTTGAATTCTTCCCATTATTCAGCTTTTTATGGTAAATACTTTCAGAAGTACTTAGTTCACTTTTATGGAACAAGCTTGAGATGTGATTTATGTATTAAATATTGAACATTTATTTTTCCTGAAATGTTCCCCAGGATATTCTCCATTTATTTATCTTCCCTTTAAATAGATAAATGAGGCTCTGAAGAGATTCACACGGCTGATTTATTTTGGCACTTCATGTTATACGGCAGGAGAGGAGGCATACACGTATCAATTAATTCCCAATCCAGATCTGCAGATTGTGACAGCCATCTGCCCGCTCATCACTTTCTTTTCCTAATTCAACAGACTTCAAATTAACAGCGACACCGAGAAATGGGACAAAAACGGGAAATAAAAACAACAATAATAATATTTTATAACCCAGAGATAAGGAATGTACAGGGGATTGCTTCTTTTTATTTTAATTTTCCTTAAACTTATTTTAATTTCTTTCAGTTTACAGGGAAATATTGATAGATTTTTTTTTTTTACATCCAAATATTTTTATTGTGCTCACTTTACCCACTCTATGTATCTATCTATCTCTCTCATATCTATCTATCTCATATCTATCTATCTATCTATCTATCTATCTATCTTTCTCATATCTATGTATCTATCTCTCTATCTATCTATCTCTCTCATATCTATGTATCTATCTATCTATCTCATATATATCTATCTATCTCATATCTATCTATCTATCTCATATCTATCTCATATCTATCTATCTCATATCTATCTACCTACCTATCTATCTCATATCTATCTATCTATCTATCTATCCATCTATCTCATATCTATCTCATATCTATCTACCTACCTATCTATCTCATATCTATCTATCTATCTATCTATCTATCTATCTATCTCATATCTATGTATCTATCTCATATCTATCTATCTATCTATCTATCTATCTAGTCTTGTAGGAGAACCGCACTCCCATGTGAGTTGCGGGTGCAAGCTGGTCCAACCCGGGCAGGGTTCCCAAATATACGAAAAAAATGCAGCAGCACTCCGTAGTAGATGAAAAAAAGTGGAGTTAGGCTTTATTCGTCAGGTGTAGTACACAACGTTTCAACCGTCTCTCACGGTCTTTGACAAAGACCGTGAGAGACGGTCGAAACGTCGTGTACTACACCTGATGAATAAAGCTTAACTCCACTTTTTTTCATCTACTACGGAGTGCTGCTGCATTTTTTTCGGATCTATCTATCTATCTATCTGCTATCTATCTATCTATCTATCTATCTATCTATCTAAATATCCAATAAGAACAGCACCTCCAGAAATATCAAGAAAAAAATAAATTGGGGTGCCCGCATATTCTGAACCTCGGTCCACTGGTTCCTCAATGTATACAAAAATATAGAAGCAGCACACCACAGCTGTGGTGTGCTGCTTCTATATTTTTGTATCTATCTATCTATCTATCTATCTATCTATACAGTAGATATAAGCAGCACTCCAAATAGTTGTGAAAAGAACTTCCATTTTCAGGTGAGAGACCGCGGAAACGTTGTCTGTTGCATCATGGAATAAAACCACAAGTTTTTTTCACAACTATTTGGAGTGCTGCTTATATCTACTGTATCTAAAGAGGAACCGGGACACCGAGGCTCTATTGTGCTTGCACCCAACTTTATCTATTTTGTCTGGATGTACTGCTTCTTATTGGACTACATATCTATCTATCTCATATCTATCTCATATCTATCTATCTCATATCTATCTATCTATCTCATATCTATCTATCTCATATCTATCTATCTATCTTATCTATCTATCTCATATCTATTTATCTCATATCTATCTATCTATCTATCTCATATCTATCTATCTATCTATCTCATATCTATCTATCTCATATCTATCTATCTATCTATCTATCTATCTCATATCTACCTATCTATCTAGCAAATCCAAAAAATCCGCAGCACACTAGTCCATTCGGTGAAAAAAAGAAAATGTATTCCATTATGTGAATGTCATACAGCGACGTTTCTGCTGGCTCTCCCGGCCTTTCTCAAGCTTCTCAAGAGCCAGCAGAAACGTCGCTGTATGACATTCACATAATGGAATACATTTTCTTTTTTTCACCGAATGGACTAGTGTGCTTTTTGGATTTGCTGTGAAGTTTTGGACCTCTGACCAGGGTCCGGTTCTGCGTGCACCCACTAATATTGAGCTTCGGGAATGCTGTTTCTCTTTGGATCTATCTATCTTCTATCAATCTCATATCTATCTATCTATCTCATATCTATCTATCTATCTATCTATCTAGACAAAGAATAAGTCAGCCAGCACTTTAGTTGATGCCAAACTATTATATGGACCTGGCCTACAGGTGCACGCTACTAGGCTAGATATACAGCAACAGAAGAATACAGCAGCACACTGCCAGCACAAGGATATAGGTGCAACATGAACATGCAGATAAAACATGGAGACTATACAGCTATGGTGTAATAGATGCAAATGTGAAACTATGAAATAGTGAGGCACTTAGCTCGCAAATTTGTCTCCGCCGGCGGTCAAATAGCTTAGACCGTCCCACCGCGATAAGGTGGCCTCATTGGGACGGACCCTACACTGTGAATATGCCTCTGTGTGAACAGTTCAGTAAGCATGGCAGGGTCTAGAACATCCAAGACACCTTATATACACACCTGATAGAGGTGGGTGGGGTGCAAGGCCAACATGGAGGTAGCCACTCCCCCGTATGTATAACACAAACAAGGATTGGCCAGCACAAAGATAGATAGATAGATAGATAGATAATAAAAAAAAAAAGGATAAGTTGGCCAGCACACACTGAAACTGATACATAACTATTGCCTGGACCAGGTATATAGGTGTACTTGTATGCCAGGTCCATGCAATAGTTGTGAATCAGTATGTGCTGGCCAACTTATCCTTTTTTTTTAATTATCTATCTATCTATCTATCTATCTATCTATCTATCTATCTATCTTTGTGCTGGCCAACTTATCCTTTTTATTTATTTTTTATCTTTCTATGTATCTATCCTTGAGAAAGGCTGCACAGGCAGCCGGAACATTGTATTTGTATTTCCTGATGAATTAAAGCTGCCCACTTTTTTTTCACTTTGACCTGAGTGCAACCGTTTAGTTTTTTATATACATTTGGTGACCAGTATGATGGTTCAGTGGTTAGCAGTATGATGGCTCAGTGGTTAGCAGTATGATGGTTCAGTGGTTAGCAGTATGATGGTTTAGTGGTTAGCAGTATGATGGTTCAGTGGTTAGCAGTATAATGGTTCAGTGGTTAGCAGTATAATGGTTCAGTGGTTAGCAGTATGATGGTTCAGTGGTTAGCAGGATAATGGTTCAGTGGTTAGCAGTATAATGGTTCAGTGGTTAGCAGTATGATGGTTTAGTGGTTAGCAGTATGATGGCTCAGTGGTTAGCAGTATGATGGCTCAGTGGTTAGCAGTATGATGGTTCAGTGATTAGCAGTATGATGGTTCAGTGGTTAGCAGTATGATGGTTTAGTGGTTAGCAGTATGATGGTTCAGTGGTTAGCAGTATGATGGCTCAGTGGTTAGCAGTATGATGGTTCAGTGGTTAGCAGTATGATGGCTCAGTGGTTAGCAGTATGATGGCTCAGTGGTTAGCAGTATGATGGCTCAGTGGTTAGCAGTATAATGGTTTAGTGGTTAGCAGTATGATGGCTCAGTGGTTAGCAGTATGATGGCTCAATGGTTAGCAGTATGATGGTTCAGTGGTTAGCAGTATGATGGTTCAGTGGTTAGCAGTATGATGGTTCAGTGATTAGCAGTATGATGGCTCAGTGGTTAACAGTATGATGGTTTAGTGGTTAGTAGTATGATGGTTTAGTGGTTAGCAGTATGATGGTTCAGTGGTTAGCAGTGTGATGGTTTAGTGGTTAGCAGTATGATGGCTCAGTGGTTAGCAGTATGATGGCTCAGTGGTTAGCAGTATGATGGTTTAGTGGTTAGCAGTATGATGGTTTAGTGGTTAGCAGTATGATGGCTCAGTGGTTAGCAGTATGATGGTTCAGTGGTTAGCAGTGTGATGGTTTAGTGGTTAGCAGTATGATGGCTCAGTGGTTAGCAGTATGATGGTTCAGTGGCTAGCAGTATGATGGCTCAGTGGCTAGCAGTATGATGGATCAGTGGTTAGCAGTATGATGGCTCAGTGGTTAGCAGTATGATGATTCAGTGGTTAGCAGTATGACGGCTCAGTGGTTAGCAGTATGATGGTTCAGTGGTTAGCAGTATGATGGTTCAGTGGTTAGCAGTATGATGGTTCAGTGGTTAGCAGTATGATGGTTCAGTGGTTAGCAGTATGATGGTTTAGTGGTTAGCAGTATGATGGTTCAGTGGTTAGCAGTATGATGGTTCAGTGGTTAGCAGTATGATGGTTCAGTGGTTAGCAGTATGATGGCTCAGTGGTTAGCAGTATGATGGCTCAGTGGTTAGCAGTATGATGGCTCAGTGGTTAGCAGTATAATGGTTTAGTGGTTAGCAGTATGATGGCTCAGTGGTTAGCAGTATGATGGTTTAGTGGTTAGCAGTATGATGGTTTAGTGGTTAGCAGTATGATGGTTCAGTGGTTAGCAATATGATGGTTCAGTGGTTAGCAGTATGATGGTTTAGTGGTTAGCAGTATGATGGTTTAGTGGTTAGCAGTATGATGGCTCAGTGGTTAACAGTATGATGGTTTAGTGGTTAGCAGTATGATGGCTCAGTGGTTAGCAGTATGATGGTTCAGTGGTTAGCAGTATGATGGTTCAGTGGTTAGCAGTATGATGGCTCAGTGGTTAGCAGTATGATGGTTCAGTGGTTAGCAGTATGATGGTTTAGTGGTTAGCAGTATGATGGTTCAGTGGTTAGCAGTATGATGGTTTAGTGGTTAGCAGTATGATGGTTCAGTGGTTAGCAGTATGATGGTTCAGTGGTTAGCAGTATGATGGCTCAGTGGTTAGCAGTATGATGGCTCAGTGGTTAGCAGTATGATGGCTCAGTGGTTAGCAGTATAATGGTTTAGTGGTTAGCAGTATGATGGCTCAGTGGTTAGCAGTATGATGGTTTAGTGGTTAGCAGTATGATGGTTTAGTGGTTAGCAGTATGATGGTTCAGTGGTTAGCAATATGATGGTTCAGTGGTTAGCAGTATGATGGTTTAGTGGTTAGCAGTATGATGGTTTAGTGGTTAGCAGTATGATGGCTCAGTGGTTAGCAGTATGATGGTTTAGTGGTTAGCAATATGATGGCTCAGTGGTTAGCAGTATGATGGTTCAGTGGTTAGCAGTATGATGGTTCAGTGGTTAGCAGTATGATGGCTCAGTGGTTAGCAGTATGCTGGTTCAGTGGTTAGCAGTATGATGGTTTAGTGGTTAGCAGTATGATGGTTCAGTGGTTAGCAGTATGATGGTTTAGTGGTTAGCAGTATGATGGCTCAGTGGTTAGCAGTATGATGGTTCAGTGGTTAGCAGTATGATTGTTCAGTGGTTAGCAGTATGATGGTTCAGTGGTTAGCAGTATGATGGTTCAGTGGTTAGCAGTATGATGGTTTAGTGGTTAGCAGTCTGATGGTTTAGTGGTTAGCAGTATGATGATTCAGTGGTTAGCAGTATGATGGTTCAATGGTTAGCAGTATGATGGTTCAGTGGTTAGCAGTATGATGGCTCAGTGGTTAGCAGTATGATGGCTCAGTGGTTAGCAGTATGATGGTTCAGTGGTTAGCAGTATGATGGTTCAGTGATTAGCAGTATGATGGTTCAGTGGTTAGCAGTATGATGGCTCAGTGGTTAGCAGTATGATGGTTCAGTGGTTAGCAGTATGATGATTCAGTGGTTAGCAGTATGATGGTTCAGTGGTTAGCAATATGATGGTTCAGTGGTTAGCAGTATGATGGTTTAGTGGTTAGCAGTATGATGGTTTAGTGGTTAGCAGTATGATGGCTCAGTGGTTAACAGTATGATGGTTTAGTGGTTAGCAGTATGATGGCTCAGTGGTTAGCAGTATGATGGTTCAGTGGTTAGCAGTATGATGGTTCAGTGGTTAGCAGTATGATGGCTCAGTGGTTAGCAGTATGATGGTTCAGTGGTTAGCAGTATGATGGTTTAGTGGTTAGCAGTATGATGGTTCAGTGGTTAGCAGTATGATGGTTTAGTGGTTAGCAGTATGATGGTTCAGTGGTTAGCAGTATGATGGTTCAGTGGTTAGCAGTATGATGGCTCAGTGGTTAGCAGTATGATGGCTCAGTGGTTAGCAGTATGATGGCTCAGTGGTTAGCAGTATAATGGTTTAGTGGTTAGCAGTATGATGGCTCAGTGGTTAGCAGTATGATGGTTTAGTGGTTAGCAGTATGATGGTTTAGTGGTTAGCAGTATGATGGTTCAGTGGTTAGCAATATGATGGTTCAGTGGTTAGCAGTATGATGGTTTAGTGGTTAGCAGTATGATGGTTTAGTGGTTAGCAGTATGATGGCTCAGTGGTTAGCAGTATGATGGTTTAGTGGTTAGCAATATGATGGCTCAGTGGTTAGCAGTATGATGGTTCAGTGGTTAGCAGTATGATGGTTCAGTGGTTAGCAGTATGATGGCTCAGTGGTTAGCAGTATGCTGGTTCAGTGGTTAGCAGTATGATGGTTTAGTGGTTAGCAGTATGATGGTTCAGTGGTTAGCAGTATGATGGTTTAGTGGTTAGCAGTATGATGGCTCAGTGGTTAGCAGTATGATGGTTCAGTGGTTAGCAGTATGATTGTTCAGTGGTTAGCAGTATGATGGTTCAGTGGTTAGCAGTATGATGGTTCAGTGGTTAGCAGTATGATGGTTCAGTGGTTAGCAGTCTGATGGTTTAGTGGTTAGCAGTATGATGATTCAGTGGTTAGCAGTATGATGGTTCAATGGTTAGCAGTATGATGGTTCAGTGGTTAGCAGTATGATGGCTCAGTGGTTAGCAGTATGATGGCTCAGTGGTTAGCAGTATGATGGTTCAGTGGTTAGCAGTATGATGGTTCAGTGATTAGCAGTATGATGGTTCAGTGGTTAGCAGTATGATGGCTCAGTGGTTAGCAGTATGATGGTTCAGTGGTTAGCAGTATGATGATTCAGTGGTTAGCAGTATGATGGTTCAGTGGTTAGCAATATGATGGTTCAGTGGTTAGCAGTATGATGGTTTAGTGGTTAGCAGTATGATGGTTTAGTGGTTAGCAGTATGATGGCTCAGTGGTTAACAGTATGATGGTTTAGTGGTTAGCAGTATGATGGCTCAGTGGTTAGCAGTATGATGGTTCAGTGGTTAGCAGTATGATGGTTCAGTGGTTAGCAGTATGATGGCTCAGTGGTTAGCAGTATGATGGTTCAGTGGTTAGCAGTATGATGGTTTAGTGGTTAGCAGTATGATGGTTCAGTGGTTAGCAGTATGATGGTTTAGTGGTTAGCAGTATGATGGTTCAGTGGTTAGCAGTATGATGGTTCAGTGGTTAGCAGTATGATGGCTCAGTGGTTAGCAGTATGATGGCTCAGTGGTTAGCAGTATGATGGCTCAGTGGTTAGCAGTATAATGGTTTAGTGGTTAGCAGTATGATGGCTCAGTGGTTAGCAGTATGATGGTTTAGTGGTTAGCAGTATGATGGTTTAGTGGTTAGCAGTATGATGGTTTAGTGGTTAGCAGTATGATGGTTTAGTGGTTAGCAGTATGATGGCTCAGTGGTTAGCAGTATGATGGTTTAGTGGTTAGCAATATGATGGCTCAGTGGTTAGCAGTATGATGGTTCAGTGGTTAGCAGTATGATGGTTCAGTGGTTAGCAGTATGATGGCTCAGTGGTTAGCAGTATGCTGGTTCAGTGGTTAGCAGTATGATGGTTTAGTGGTTAGCAGTATGATGGTTCAGTGGTTAGCAGTATGATGGTTTAGTGGTTAGCAGTATGATGGCTCAGTGGTTAGCAGTATGATGGTTCAGTGGTTAGCAGTATGATTGTTCAGTGGTTAGCAGTATGATGGTTCAGTGGTTAGCAGTATGATGGTTCAGTGGTTAGCAGTATGATGGTTCAGTGGTTAGCAGTCTGATGGTTTAGTGGTTAGCAGTATGATGATTCAGTGGTTAGCAGTATGATGGTTCAATGGTTAGCAGTATGATGGTTCAGTGGTTAGCAGTATGATGGCTCAGTGGTTAGCAGTATGATGGCTCAGTGGTTAGCAGTATGATGGTTCAGTGGTTAGCAGTATGATGGTTCAGTGATTAGCAGTATGATGGTTCAGTGGTTAGCAGTATGATGGCTCAGTGGTTAGCAGTATGATGGTTCAGTGGTTAGCAGTATGATGATTCAGTGGTTAGCAGTATGATGGTTCAGTGGTTAGCAGTATGATGGCTCAGTGGTTAACAGTATGATGGTTTAGTGGTTAGCAGTATGATGGCTCAGTGGTTAACAGTATGATGGTTTAGTGGTTAGCAGTATGATGGCTCAGTGGTTAGCAGTATGATGGTTCAGTGGTTAGCAGTATGGTTGGTTCAGTATGATGGTTCAGTGGTTAGCAGTATGATGGTTTAGTGGTTAGCAGTATGATGGCTCAGTGGTTAGCAGTATGATGGCTCAGTGGTTAGCAGTATGATGGTTCAGTGGTTAGCAGTATGATGGTTTAGTGGTTAGCAGTATGATGGTTCAGTGGTTAGCAGTATGATGGCTCAGTGGTTAGCAGTATGGTTGGTTCAGTATGATGGTTCAGTGGTTAGTACCCTAGTAATGTGGATTTTCTCCCAGTTCTACACTTCATATTTCAATAATCCTATTGAAGTTAGATTGTGAGCCCAGTAGATGCAGCATCCAATGTGATCATCTGTGTACGGCGCAGCAGAATATGTCAGTGCTATAAAGATAAAATTATTAAATAATATAAGTGCAGGCGGCGGGGAGAGGTGTCTGGTGAGTGGAGGAAGAACTCTCCTGTAATAAGGTCTTCACTTGCACTATAGGTTATTAGAAGCCTTTATAGTCGGAGTTTCACTTTAAAGGAGAACTCCACCCCTATCCTTTAGATACGGAATAAGATGTCTGCTCTCAGGGGTCTGTGCACCTGGCGTTTGTGTGGAATGCTGGGTGCAGCTGCCACGCCCCTTTCATAGATTTGCATTGAGGGGGTGTGGTGCGACATCACAAGGGGCGTGGCCATGACATCACGACCCCAGCCGCCTGTTCCAAGCGTTTGTAACAAAATGTTCCGAACGCTGGGGCAGCGGAGTACCCCTTTAACCCCTTAAGGACTCAGCCCATTTTGGCCTTAAGGACTAATTTTTTCCTCCTCGCCTTCTAAAAATCATAACTCTTTTATATTTTCATCCACAGACTAGTATGAGGGCTTGTTTTTTGCGCGACCAGTTGTCCTTTGTAATGACATCACTCATTATATCATAAAATGTATGGCGCAACCAAAAAATACTATTTTTGTGGGAAAATTAAAACGAAAAACGCAATTTTGCTAATTTTGGAAGGTTTCGTTTTCACGCCGTACAATTTATGGTAAAAATGACATGTGTTCTTTATTCTGAGGGTCAATACGATTAAAATGATACCCATTATTACATACTTTTATATTATTGTTGCGCTTAAAAAAAATCACAAACTTTTTAACCAAATTAGTACGTTTATAATCCCTTTATTTTGATGACCTATAACTTTTTTATTTTTCCATATAAGCGGCGGTATGGGGGCTCATTTTTTGCGCCATGATCTGTACTTTTTTTGATACCACATTTGCACATAAAAAACTTTTAATACATTTTTTATCATTTCTTTTTTATAAAATGTATTAAAAAAGTAGAAATTTTGGACTTTTTTTTTTTTTTTCGTTCACGCCGTTAACCGTACGGGATCATTAACATTTTATTTTAATAGTTCGGACATTTACACACGCGGAGATACCAAATATGTCTATAGAAAAAAAAAATTACGCTTTTTGTGGGTAAAATAGGAAAAAACGGACGTTTTCCTTTTTTATTGGGGGAGGGGATTTTTCACTTTTTTTTTACTTTTACTTTTACTTTTACTTTTTTTTTTTACACTTGAATAGTCCCCATAGGGGACTATTCATAGCAATACCATGATTGCTAATACTGATCTGTTCTATGTATAGGACATAGAACAGATCAGTGTTTTCGGCTATCTTCTGCTCTGGTCTGCTCGATCACAGACCAGAGCAGGAGACTCCGGGAGCCGGACGGAGGAAGGAGAGGGGACCTCCGTGCGGCGTTATGAATGATCGGATCCCCGCAGCAGCGCTGCGGGCGATCCGATCATTCATTCAAATCGCGCACTGCCGCAGATGCCGGGATCTGTATTGATCCCGGCACCTGAGGGGTTAATGGCGGACGCCCGCGAGATCGCGGGCGTCGGCCATTGCTTGCGGGTCCCTGGCTGCGATCAGCAGCCGGGATCAGCCGCGCATGACACGGGCATCGCTCCGATGCCCGCGGTTATGCTTAGGACGTAAATGTACATCCTGGTGCGTTAAGTACCACCTCACCAGGACGTACATTTACGTCCTGCGTCCATAAGGGGTTAAAGGGGTATTCCAGGGAAAAAAAATGTTTTATATATCAACTGGCTCCAGAAAGTTAAACAGATTTGTAAATTACTTCTATTAAAAAATCTTAATCCTTTCAATAATTATCAGCTGCTGAAGTTGAGTTGTTGTTTTCTGTCTGGCAACAGTGCTCTTTGCTGACATCTCTGCTTGTCTCGGGAACTGCACAGAGTAGAAGAGGTTTGCTATGGGGATTTGCTTCTAAACTGGGCGGTTCCCGAGACAGGTGTCATCAGAGAGCACTTAGACAGAAAAGAACAACTCAACTTCAGCAGCTCATAAGTACTGAAAGGATGAAGATGTTTTTTTAATAGAAGTAATTTTCAAATCTGTTTAACTTTCTGGAGCCAGTTTTTTTTCCTGGATAACCCCTTTAAGCATGAGAAGTCACAGCCCCCAAGAGGACAAGGTATGGGGAATAAAACAAAGGATAGAAACTTCCAGAAGACTTTCCGTTCCCTGCGATGGAGGATGCGGAGCCGCAAACACCGGTAATGGAATTCACCAACATCTTATATTAACATTTATATAAGTGTTTTCCTATCTCCTCTGGTATCAAATCTATGTAAAATCTTGAATTATAAGTCAATCGCTTCCTCCAGTAAAATATTTATATACATATAGTTTCCAATCTGTCCCGAGGCAGAACGCAAACGGGCCCCGAAATCCCAGATATGGTAAATCGCCAATTGTGGCCGATATCCGTCCCCGTCAGTTCACCCCGGGGGACCCAACGGATTATACAGGAAAATATAAGTAGTGTTGCTCACGAATATTTGCAATTCGAATTTTATTCGTGAATATCGCATTTTCACGAATTTGCGAATATTCGCAAATATAGCACTATATATTCGAAATTACGAATATTGTTTTTTTTTTTTTTTTTCACAGTGATCATCCCTCTCTGCTTCCAGCTTGTGTGGTCTAAGGAAGGCTCTAATACTACTGTGTGAGACCGCCGGGCGAATATTCGCATATGCGAATATTCGCGAATATTGATCCCTCCCTTCTGCTGCTTCTATCAGGTTACACTGTTATACTTGCTATAAAGGTCATAAATTTTCACATATGCAAAAAAAAAAAACGTGAATATGACGGTTATGCAAATTTAGCGAATATATGACGAATATTCGTACATACATTCACAAAATATCGTGAATTTGAATACGGCCTATGCCGCTCAACACTAAATATAAGTCACATATTAATTGGGGGAAATGTTCTCTTCCTAGAGATGAATGAACCCAAATGGATTCTCCTCTTCACTTGTCCCATAAAATCCACATATTGGATCCTTAGGAGCCATATGATTATTTCCTATACCAGTGGTCTCCAACCTGCGGACCTCCAGATGTTGCAAAACTACAACTCCCAGCATGCCCGGACAGCCGTTGGCTGTCCGGGCATGCTGCGAGTTGTAGTTTTGCAACATCTGGAGGTCCGCAGGTTGAAGACCACTGCTCTACATAGTGTGAACACCCCCCCTTTACACATGCCGCACACTGTAAAGTGCAATCCTCGTTGGCTGTCCGGGCATGCTGGGAATTGTAGTTTTGCAACATCTGGAGGTCCGCAGGTTGAAGACCACTGCCCTACATAGTGTGAACACCCCCCCCCCCCCCCCTTTACACATGCCGCACACTGCAAAGTGCAATCCTCGTTGGCTGTACGGGCATGCTGGGAGTTGTAGTTTTGCAACATCTGGAGGTCCGCAGGTTGAAGACCACTGCCCTACATAGTGTGAACACCCCCCCCCCCCCCCCTTTACACATGCCGCACACTGTAAAGTGCAATCCTCGTTGGCTGTCCGGGCATGCTGGGAGTTGTAGTTTTGCAACATCTGGAGGTCCGCAGGTTAAAGACCACTGCTCTACATAGTGTGAACACCCCCCCCCCCCCTTTACACATGCCGCACATTGTAAAGTGCAATCCTCGTTGGCTGTCCGGGCATGCTGGGAATTTTAGTTTTGCAACATCTGGAGGTCCGCAGGTTGAAGACCACTGCCCTACATAGTGTGAACACCCCCCCCCCCCCCCCCTTTACACATGCCGCACACTGCAAAGTGCAATCCTCGTTGGCTGTACGGGCATGCTGGGAGTTGTAGTTTTGCAACATCTGGAGGTCCGCAGGTTGAAGACCACTGCCCTACATAGTGTGAACACCCCCCCCCCCCCCTTTACACATGCCGCACACTGTAAAGTGCAATCCTCGTTGGCTGTCCGGGCATGCTGGGAATTTTAGTTTTGCAACATCTGGAGGTCCGCAGGTTGAAGACCACTGCCCTACATAGTGTGAACACCCCCCCCCCCCCCCCTTTACACATGCCGCACACTGCAAAGTGCAATCCTCGTTGGCTGTACGGGCATGCTGGGAGTTGTAGTTTTGCAACATCTGGAGGTCCGCAGGTTGAAGACCACTGCCCTACATAGTGTGAACACCCCCCCCCCCCCCTTTACACATGCCGCACACTGTAAAGTGCAATCCTCGTTGGCTGTCCGGGCATGCTGGGAGTTGTAGTTTTGCAACATCTGGAGGTCCGCAGGTTGAAGACCACTGCTCTACATAGTGTGAACACCCCCCCCCCCCCTTTACACATGCCGCACACTGTAAAGTGCAATCCTCGTTGGCTGTCCGGGCATGCTGGGAGTTGTAGTTTTGCAACATCTGGAGGTCCACAGGTTGAAGACCACTGCCCTACATAGTGTGAACACCCCCCCTTTACACATGCCGCACACTGTAAAGTGCAATCCTCGTTGGCTGTCCTGGCATGCTGGGAGTTGTAGTTTTGCAACATCTGGAGGTCCGCAGGTTGGAGACCACTGTCCTATACTATGAATTTACAATTGATGCATGACTACAATATATGTGAGCGCTCCGCATGAAAGGGCTCCATTTGCAAATGGTACAAGTTGGGAATGCTAATGTCCCATAATGGTAGATAACGGATTAGAATATTAATATTTACACGTCTCCCCCTGTGCTGTGAGAAAGCGCAATCATCAGTTATGGGGGATCATTCTAGAAGATTTATATTAGTAACGATATTCTAGAGAATATATAAGTATTGTTACACTGAGGCCAGTAATGTGGTCTTTACACTAAAAATATGCATTTTCCTTGCAGCACCGGGCCTGGCCACATGGAGTGCTGTTTAACTAACACTATAGCGCCAAAGTGCTGTGATCAGCAGAGCCACCTAGTGGTCCAATATATGTACTGCAGCATAGGCTAGTATTTAAGAATAAATTAAAGGTAAAATAAAGGAAACTATAGGAATAACAGCAGCAGTATAAATATAGAGCTGAAGGGGATGGGTAAAACTACTGTATTTCCCATAGAAATAGCAGCAGCAGTATACAGATAGAGCCGGCGGGGTACAACTACTGTAGATCTTGATTCCATAGAGATAGCAGGAGCAGTATACAGATAAAGCTGAAGGGGATGGGTATTATTACTATATATCCTGAACCCATAGAGATAGCAGCAGCAGTATACAGATAGAGCTGGAGGTAAGATGTATAACTACTATGTATCCTGATCCCATAGAGATAGCAGCAGCAGTATACAGATAGAGCTGGAGGTAAGATGTATAACTACTATGTATCCTGATCCCATAGAGATAGCAGCAGTATACAGATAAAGTTGGAGGGAAGGGGTATAATTACTATATATCCTGATCCCATAGAGATAGCAGCAGCAGTATACAGATAGAGCCGGAGGGGTACAACTACTATAGATCTTGATTCCATAGAGATAGCAGGAGTAGTATACAGATAAAGCTGAAGGGGATGGGTATTATTACTATATATCCTGATCCCATAGAGATAGCAGCAGCAGTATACAGATAGAGCTGGAGGGGAGGGGTATATCTACTATATATCCTGATCTCATAGAGATAGCAGCAGCAGTATATAGATAGAGCTGGAGGAAAGATGTATAACTACTATGTATACTGATCCCATAGAGATAGCATCAGTATACAGATAGAGCTGGAGGGAAGGGGTATAATTACTATATATCCTTATCCCATAGAGATAGCAGCAGCAGTATACAGATAGAGCCGGAGGGGTACAACTGCTATAGATCTTGATTCCATAGAGATAGCAGGAGCAGTATACAGATAAAGCTGAAGGGGATGGGTATTATTAATATATATCCTGATCCCATAGAGATAGCAGCAGCAGTATACAGATAGAGCTGGAGGGGAGAGGTATATCTACTATATATCTTGATTCCATAGAGATAGCAACAGTATACAGATAGAGCTGGAGGGGAGGTGTATAACTACTATATATCCTGATCCCATAGAGATAGCAGCAACAGTATATAGATAGAGCTGGAGGGGAGGTGTATAACTACTATGTATCCTGATCCCATAAAGATACCAGCAGTATACAGCTAGAGCTGGAGGGGAGGTATAGAACTACTATGTATCCTGACCCCAAAATGGGGTAGAACAAATGGCACTGCAGAACTAGTGGTGGTCAGTGTACATGATATCTATGAGAAAAAAGAAACCTGAGGCGCATTCTTAAATGTATTCATCAAATAGAAGATCTTTATCCATAAATCACTTAAAGCCAAAATGTTTCTATTCATTCTCCAAAATTTACTGTACAAATCATTCTCTTCAAATAAGATGAAATTGGTCTCTCTAGCGCCATCTGTTGGAGGCAGCTTTACTGTAAGACAGTATTTCCCAACCAAGGAGCTTCCAGCTGTTGCAAAACTACAACTCCCAGCATGTCCGGACAGCCGTTGGCTGTCCGGACATGCTGGTAGTTGTAGTTTTGCAACAGCTGGAGGCACCCTGGTTGGGAAACACTGCTGTAAGTCAAAATCCGATAGTCTAATAAGCCCAGAAACACGTCATGGGATGTCAGATATCCTGCCGGTAAATGGCACTAGAGAAAGCTTTAACCCCTTAAGGACGCAGGGTTTTTCCGTTTTTGCACTTTCGTTTTTTCCTCATCACCTTTTAAAAATTGTAACCCTTTCAATTTTCCACCTTAAAATCCATATTATGGCTTATTTTTTTGCACCACCAATTCTACTTTGCAGTGACATCAGTCATTTTACCAAAAAATCTACAGCAAGATGAAAAAAAAAATCTTTGTGCGATAAAATTGAATAAAAAACGCCATTTTGTAACTTTTGGGGGCTTTCATTTCTACACAGTACATTTTTCGGTAACAATTACACCTTATCTTTATTCTGTAGGTCCGTACGGTTAAAATGATCTCCTACTTATATAGGTGATTTTGTCGCACTTCTGGAAAAAATCATAACTACATGCAGGAAAATTTATACGTTTAAAAATGTCATCTTCTGACCCCTATAACTTTTTTATTTTTCCGTGTATGGGGCGGTATGAGGGCTCATTTTGTGCAACGTGATCTGATGATTTTATTGGTAACATTTTTGTAATGATTGGACTTTTTGATCGCTTTTCATTCATTTTTTCATGATATAAAAAGTGACAAAAAATAAGCTATTTTGGACTTTGGAATTTTTTTGCGCGTATGCAATTGACCGTGCGGTTTAATTAATGATATATTTTTATAGTTCTGACATTTACGCACGCGGCGATACCACATATGTTTATAATTTCAACCCAAAATCCCAGGAAAAGTTATTGACTCGAGTATAAGCCTAGGGTGGGAAATACATCATCCCCCCTGTCATCATCCAGACCCGTCATTAACATCCTCATCATCATCCCCTTGTCATCATCCCACACATCCCCCCTTCATCATCCCCTTGTCATCATCCCACACATCCCCCCTTCATCATCCCCTTGTCATCATCCCACACATCCCCCCTTCATCATCCCCTTGTCATCATCCCACACATCCCCCCTTCATCATCCCCTTGTCATCATCCCACACATCCCCCCTTCATCATCCCACACACCCCCCTTCATCATCCCCTTCATCATCCCACCCCCCCTTCATCATCCTCTTGTCATCATCCCACACCCCCCCCCCCCTTCATCATCCTCTTCTCATCATTCGCCCTCAGTGGTCTTCAACCTGCGGACCTCCAGAGGTTTCAAAACTACAGCTCCCAGCAAGCCCGGGCAGCCATCGGCTGTCCGGGCTTGCTGGGAGTTGTAGTTTTGAAACCTCCGGAGGTCCGCAGGTTGAAGACCACTGCGGCCTTCGACATCATCCAGCCCCCTCTCACCCCCTTTAGTTCTGAGTACTCACCTCCGCTCGGCGCTGGTCCGGTCCTGCAGGGCTGTCCGGTGAGGAGGTGGTCCGGTGGGATAGTGGTTACGGGCTGCTATCTTCACCGGGGAGGCCTCTTCTAAGTGCTTCGGGCCCGGCCCCAGAATAGTCACGTTGCCTTGACAACGACGCAGAGGTACGTTCATTGCCAATGTACTTCTGCGTCATTGTCAAGGCAACGCCTCTATTCTGGGCCCAAAGCGCGGAGAAGAGGCGCCCCCGGTGAAGATAGCAGCCCGGAACCACTATCCCACCGGACCACCTCCTCACCGGACAGCCCTGCAGAACCGGACCAGCGCCGACCGGAGGTGAGTACTGTACAGAACTAAAGGGGGGTGAGAGGGGGCTGGATGATGTCGAAGGCCGCAGTGGTCTTCAACCTGCGGACCTCCGGAGGTTTCAAAACTACAACTCCCAGCAAGCCCGGACAGCCGATGGCTGCCCGGGCTTGCTGGGAGTTGTAGTTTTGAAACCTCTGGAGGTCCGCAGGTTGAAGACCACTGCGGGTGGGGGAGTTCACTCGAGTATAAGCCGAGGGGGGTGTTTTCAGCACGAAAAATTGTGCTGAAAAACTCGGCTTATACTCGAGTATATACGGTATTAGGGAAAGGGTTAAATCACATTTATTAACTTTTTTTTACACTTTTTTTTTTTGCAGTGTTATAGGTCCCATAGGGTGCCTATAACACTGCAAATCTTTTCTTCCTGTTTCTTCCGTGGCTCAGCGACGAATCTGCGGCCTCTTCCTGCGCATGCGCAGGTAGTTGGTTTGTTTTTTTTACCAATAAAGTTTTTTTTGTCTAATTGACAAACTGTCTGCGCATGCGCCAGAAGAGGCCGCAGATTCGTCGCTGAGCCACGGAAGAAACAGGAAGAAAAGATTTGCCTCGGACGTCAGAAGATAGGAAGGACAGAAGCAAGAACACAACATGGCGGAGGCCGAGGTTACACAGCAAGCCGCTGGAAGAAAAAGGGGCCAGCTTCCGGATCTTCACAAAAGGTAAGAAAATACATATATACATAATCACAACACACATAAAAAAAAACACCTACTTATACACACATAACACACAAACATAATAACAAAAACAGTATAAACAAGGGAGAACCCCTTTAAGTGGGGTCCGTTGGGGATCGGAAAACCCACCAGAGATTAGCGGAGGAAAATAAATAGTGCACGTACGATATTTTTCTCCACCAAACTCCCGTCATTTGCCGATAGAGTTCCTGATAACGCCCTAACTTGCTTACAGTGAAGCCTGGTTGAGGGGTTTATGGTTGTACCCTGAATATTTGATGTATATTATCTACAATAAATGCAGATAATTAACCTGTAGAGATCACGTTCATTCCGCCAGTAAATGATCTCTTTTTCCTGTGAATCTGTGTAACAAAAAGCGAAGTAAAGAATCCGGATTTTAATTTGTTACATTGTACAATGTGTAAATAAAGGTTTCCTCTTCACAATACATGGACTGAGTAGGCTTTCATAGGGTGTTAATACTTTTATTGGTTCTTCATATTTATATTCATTTATTCACAATAAATTCATGGAGGGCGATCAATACGCCGCATATGAAGATCAAGAACAAGCGCGGTTGCGGCCCACACGCAGCTGTAATGTGCGCATTTGCATGTTAATCGTTTATTTCCGATAAAGCTTCGACCTCTGACCGTTCAATTGCGATATCCAGCGGGGAGGAATCGGCGGCATCAATAACGCGGTAACTATTTCATAACATCCCCGTTTGGGGACAGATGGGTGGAAGCAGATGACGTGGCCCTCGCTGGCAGGATCTCGTAGATCGCACGCGGTGTCGCTGGACGCTTCGTACGGTTCAGAAGTAACATATGAAGATAAGTAACAAAGAAACATTTCAGCCTTCGGAGGAGAATTCACCAAGTAGAACGACGACTACCGCGCCGAAAAGGACGAGAAACGCCACCTGCACCTCATAAAACCAGAGAAAACGATAGAAATCCAGGCGTCTGCCGGAGCCGCAACACCGGGGACGGTGCCAAGAAGGAGAAACCGTAAAGGCGAAACGGCGGAGCGCAACTTTAAGTAAACTTTCTCTTATTTCTCTCCAGAGCCCAGAGGAAATAATATATAGATAATGCTACAAAGAAAATAATGCACGGATAATACTGCACAGATAATACTACATAGATAATACTACATAGAAATTAATGCACGGATAATACTGCACAGATAATAATCCATAGAAAATACTACACAGATAATACTACATAGATAATACTACACAGATAATAATACTTAGAAAATACTTCGTAGATAATACTACATAGATAATACTACATAGAAAATACTACACAGATAATACTACACAGATAATACTACATAGATAATACTACATAGATAATACTACATAGAAAATAATACACAGATAATACTACATAGATAATACTACATAGATAATACTATACAGATAATACTACATAGATAATACTACACAGATAATACTACATAGATAATACTACATAGATAATACTACACAGATAATACTACACAGATAATACTACATAGATAATACTACACAGATAATACTACATAGATAATACTACATAGATAATACTACATAGAAAATAATACACAGAAAATACTACATAAATAATACTACATAGATAATAATGCATAGAAAATACTACATAGATAATAATGCATAGAAAATACTACATAGATAATAC
This sequence comes from Hyla sarda, assembly GCF_029499605.1. Lineage (NCBI taxonomy): Eukaryota > Metazoa > Chordata > Amphibia > Anura > Hylidae > Hyla > Hyla sarda. The sequence goes on along the minus strand of NC_079197.1, from coordinate 186,638,110 downwards.
TACATAAATAATACTACATAGATAATACTACATAGATAACACTAGATAATACTACATAGATATTGCTACTAGATAATACTACATAGATAATACTACACAGATAATACTACATAGAAAATACTACACAGATAACACTACATAGAAAATAATAAACAGAAAATACTACACAGATAATAATACTTAGAAAATACTACACAGATAATGCTACATAGAAAATACAAAATAGATAATAGTACATAGATAATACTACACAGATAATACTACATAGATAATACCCCATAGATAATACTAGACAGATAATACTACATAGAAAATACTAAACAGATAATACTACATAGATAATACTCCACAGATAATGCTATATCGAAAATACTACACAGATAATACTACACAGATAATACTACATATATAATACTACATAGAAAATACTACACAGATAATGCTACATAGAAAGTAATACACAGATAATACACAGAAAATACTGCATAGATAATACTACACAGATAATACTACACAGGTAATACTACATAGATAATACTACATAGATAATACTACATAGAAATAATACACAGATAATACTACATATATAATACTACATAGAAAATACTACACAGATAATACTACACTGAAAATACTACACAGATAATACTACACATATAATACTACATAGAAAATAATACATAGATAATACTACCCAGAAAATACTACACAGACAATACTACACAGATAATACTACATAGAAAATACACAGATAATACTACACAGATAATACTACATAGAAAATACACAGATAATACTACACAGATAATACTATACAGATAATACTTCATGGATAATACTATATAGATAATAATACATAGAAAATAATACACAGATAATACTACACAGATAATACTACATAGATAATACATAGAAAATACTACACAGATAATACTACATAGAAAATAGTACATAGATAATACTACACAGATAATACTACACAGATAATACTACATAGATAATACTACATAGAAAATAATACATAGATAATACTACATAGATAATACTACACAGATAATACTACATAGATAATACTACATAGATAATACTACACAGATAATACTACACAGATAATACTACATAGATAATACTACATAGAAAATAATACATAGATAATACTACATAGATAATACTACATAGATAATACTACACAGATAATACTACATAGATAATACTACATAGATAATATTACACAGATAATACTACATAGATAATACTACATAGATAATATTACATAGATAATACTACATAGATAATACTACATAGATAATACTACATAGATAATACTACATAGATAATACATAGATAATACTACATAGATAATACATAGATAATACACAGATAATACTACATAGATAATACATAGATAATACTTCATAGATAATACTACATAGATAATACTACATAGATAATACTACATAGATAATACTACATATATAATACTACATAGATAATACTACATAGATAATACTACACAGATAATACTACACAGATTATACTACATAAATAACACTACATAGATAATATTACATAGATAATACTACACAGATTATACTACATAGATAACACTACATAGATAATACTACATAGATAATACTACATAGATAATACATAGATAATACTTCATAGATAATACTACACAGATAATACTACACAGATTATACTACATAGATAATACTACATAGATAATACTACACAGATAATACTACACAGATAATACTACATAGATAACACTACATAGATAATATTACACAGATAATACTACACAGATTATACTACATAGATAATACTACATAGATAATACTACACAGATTATACTACATAGATTATACTCTATATTTTTCAGCTGTTAGATTTAAAAATAACTTTTCGCATTCATGTGTTCGCTTATTTCCCCATGAACTAGAGGACATATTTATATCTATATATTTATATATATTTATTCATATTGATAACAATAGATAAGGACCAAGCTGAATTATTGCCTCGGGGCCATTAGAGGAGCTCGCAGATACAACTCCTTCTCCAGATCAGGGGCCCGGGGCCGGACGCCATCAGATGTGAGTGATATCTCTGTGATGGAATAAACCTTCTTACATAGACAACTTATAAAAGTGAAGGCGAAGCCCAGAACGTGCGGATGAAGCAGACGCGGCGCGGACATATGGAGCTGAGCCAGAAGGACAGACGACTTGTATCTGTGAGAGGATCCAGGGTTCAGATGGTGGAGACGGAAGAAGACGAGCGCCGGAGGAGCGAAGAACCATCTCCACACATGAGACATGACGGGACTGGTTGCCGGGCGACAATGTCTCTGAAGCGTTGCCGATGCTTTGCGACATTTTGGTGTCTGCCGTGATGTCTACATGTCATTGTCACCACGCATTTCCTCCAGGCCGACCGTCATGGCGCAATTTACTTATTTCCTCACATTTCTATCAGCAGTCACATGTATGACACCAACGGAGGATAAAACGATCTCAGAAAACTGCATTTATCTTCACCATCGCTGCGTAATGTTATTTATATGAAGAATGTGCAAAAAAATAAGAAATCAGGAAAAGAAGAAGAATTTTCTGAATATTCTATCTATCTATTTATCTATCTATCTCATATCTATCTATCTCATATCTATCTATCTCATATCTATCTATCTATTTATCTATCTATCTCATATCTATCTATCTATCTATCTATCTCATATCTATCTATCTCATATCTATCTATCTATCTATCTCATATCTA